>NW_027657318.1:0-32950 GCF_964235325.1 Thermobia domestica | reverse complement strand
ATGAAGAGACCCGAGGAGTATTGAAAGTATTCCTGGAGAACGTAATCAGAGATGCTGTTACATACACAGAACACGCCAAGAGGAAGACAGTGACAGCTATGGATGTTGTGTATGCCTTGAAGAGGCAAGGAAGAACCCTGTACGGTTTCGGAGGTTAAGTTGGGGTTCCTCCTATTTTGGATATAAAATTGGCATAAACGGCTCTTTTCAGAGCCAACAAATTTATATAAAGGGAAAGATTTACTTTGTGCGATTTTCTGTTAGATTATAAGAATTCGTGTAACTACATTAAAGCCTTTTGATGCACACAAAATTACAGACGTAGAGAGATTAATTTGAGAAAATCATACGTTTTTTTTTACATTATGTACGTTCATGTATACGTATTCATATGTAGCAGTATTAATGCTGGAGAAGGGGTTCTGGTTGGAAATTGGCGATTTGTTGGAAGTAGCGAGCATGAGAGATGCGAAACGCAAGTCGGAATTTCTGTTCTGACAGTAGGATGTACGTATAGAGGCTTATACAACTTCTATACTGTGCTGTGAGGGGCGAATAATGCGTTAGAAACCTGAATCTTGTCCTTTATCTTGTTTACGTGGTCTTGGGTTCGATTTTTTTCTTTTGCGGTAGTGTCTATTGTGATTTACATGTAAATTAATGACACTTCGTAGCGGGTTAGTAAAATAAAGAGTAATACAAATATGAGATGTAGGTTAATGCATTGTATACTTCACATTATTTACTAAAGAAAGGCAGTAGTTACAAGAAACCTAGGCTCGCTCGTTGGGCACAGTAGCAAATGAGTTCTGAGATCAGAGAATAAGAGTAGTTGCGTATTACAAACCATATACATATAACACATATCACACAAATATGAATATCGACCTTGCAAAGAATAAATCGTACTTAAGTGTGCATTTAATGTCATTACTATGTTGCAAAAGAAATTTAGGAAAGTTTTTTGATCCGCTCTGTTCATGATGTCATTGGGGCATAGTAATGAACAATAATAAATGTCGAGAACATATTGAACAGAGTAATTTCAGCCAAGCCAACGCAAGAGAGAAACATGAGTGCTTTAAGAATGTTGGAAATTCCTTTGTCTAGCATGAAGTACATGAGAATATGTGGTATGAGGTTTTCTTCCATTGCTGAGAATCTGGGCTCGACTGTCCTGTCCTCTGGGTAATATGAGCCCGATGTACGCAAATATCAAAAAAATGTAGCTAGCGACAATACAAAAGGTAATGATCTTATAATTAATAATGTAGTGGGAACTAAGCACATCGCTGTTTGGAGTATTCTAAAGATAGTGTGACTTCCTATGGGCTTCAATTACGATCGACGACTACACATACTAATTAATCGAATAGCAGCGAGAATTTCGAATGACACTAAGCAACTATCTCAGACACTTTTGATGAGTCTGTATATCGAAAACAATTCATTTCAATCGTAAATCTCCTCTATAAAGGGGTTTGTGGCCCTCATAAGGGCCGATTTGTATGAGATATAGGTCTTACATTTATGCCTTCTTCTCAGTTTTCTTGGGCAGAAGTACAGCTTGAATGTTGGGCAAAACACCACCCTGAGCGATTGTAACTCCAGACAACAACTTGTTTAATTCCTCGTCGTTACGGATAGCTAACTGCAGATGACGTGGAATAATCCTAGTCTTCTTGTTGTCACGAGCAGCGTTGCCTGCCAACTCAAGAACTTCAGCTGCCAGGTATTCCATGACTGCAGCCAAATACACGGGAGCGCCAGCACCAACTCGTTCGGCATAGTTACCCTTTCGCAAAAGACGATGGATTCTGCCTACTGGGAATTGAAGGCCAGCCCTGCTGGAGCGGGACTTGCTCTTTCCCTTGACTTTTCCACCTTTGCCGCGACCAGACATTGTTCAATATTCTTTCGTAATAAGATGAGAGGAAAAATTGCGGCCTCCACAGGTCCACAGGTTAACATGACAAATTGGTCGAGTTTGAGTACCGGGCTATAAGCCCCTGCCTCTTATATGAGATGATAATCCATGTGAAGTGACGGCATGTGAAGTGATGACCAAATCAGCCACTGTCGCTGATCGCTAGGGAATGTGGAGTCTGGTAGAAGTCCTGTATAATGCCTGGGGATCTGTGAGTCCGGTCGTTGCTGTTGATAGAGTTTTGCGCTGGAAGCTGAGATGAGTCTTGATTGGCAGCAGCGATGACCAATGAGGCGGCCTGGAGTGGCCCTCATAAGGGTGTGGTCCTGAATGTTTGGAAAGATCGTGATTAATTGAAGAATTCACTAAGCATGTCAATGAAGATTGACAGCTTGCTGAACATGTCTTGTTCTTCTTTTAATTTCGGCATATACTTCTTGAGGAGAGGGAGTAATTTGAAGAGTTCAAAGTCCTTTAAGAGTTGAAGAAGGTCCTTGAAGGAATTGGCAGCAGTGTCTTCGGATGCTGAAGGAGATGTATCTTTCTTTGGAAGAGAAGGCCATGAGGTCCGGTCGTCTGTATTGGAAAAAGGCTTGGTAGGCTTCGTGGTTGGTTGTGTCGTGGGAGTCGGCGGTGTTTCTGAAGGAGCGGTCTTGTTGGTTTTCCCCTGGAGTAGGCGTTGAATTTTAGGACATCCTGAGTAATTTGCAGGGTGATCTCCCGTGCAATTGACGCATTTAGCTGGCGCGAGCGGGTCTCGTTTATTGCACTCAAAAGTCCAGTGGGCACCGGCACATTTGACACAGCGAGGTTGTGCATTACAAGTACTTTGGCCGTGGCCAAAACGTTGGCACTTGTAGCATTGCAAATAAGCTTTAGAACGATATTGTTCAATGCGGATCTTCATGTGAAGTAGTAGGTCTTCTTTGAAAATTGTTGTAGCTCGCAAGGTTTTCCTCATTGTCACTAAGAAAAGGGGAAAGAAAGTTTTCCCCGACGGGTCTTGTAGGTTCCGTTTAGATAGTTGGGTGACTGAGAGGACAGGATAACCTTTGTCCTTCAGTTCGGAAATGATGTCATCAACATTGGTGTCGAGTGGCAAATGACGAATCACTGCTTTGACGACGTCGTTCTTTTTTTGAATTTCCGTTGCGTATTCCAGCTTTTCTTCTGAGCAAATTTCTTGTATAACAGAAAAGTCTTCCTGCAGACTACACTTGATCTTGATGAAGCCTTTCATAAAGCGAAAGGTGGGGGTTTCCTTACACTTCCGCTGCATCTTAGCTATAAGTTCGTAGCCCCTATAATATGGGCAGTTGTAGATGTACATCCAAGTTTTGGATGTTTCGTTGGTAGCATCCATCGGTTCTGGGTCGGTGTTGGCTCCTGTAAGAGCCGCAAATTTGTTTGAGGTAGGAACCGGAGTGGCAGGTTCAGCAGATGGTTTGCACGTCTTCTTTGGTAATTGAAATTCTGCATCTTGTGCATCTGAGCTTGATTGGCTGGTTGGGGTAGAGGTGGTGGAGTTCCCCTGAGACACAGATTGTATCATTTGGAGTGCCATTTTACTGTAATCTGGTGAGTTCTGCTGTTCCGAGGGAGCTGGTGAGTTAGTCCTGGATGATTCTGTAGGGTCACCATAGACTGCCTGATGATGTATGCGGGGGTGCGGTCCTGAACACCAGGCGCACGTGGTTTCATGTTCCCAAATATCTAACGTATTAAACTGTCTTGGATCCGCTGGTATCTCCCGTTCATAGTTGTAATAACGACCTGTACGTATGCGAAGATTCACTACACGTTTTTCGGTGCACCCGAGTGCATCAAATGAAAAGCAAGGCAGTTGGCGCGAATTGAAACACGTACTGTAATTTAAATGAAGTCGATAAATCGGCGGACACATCTAATTTTGCTGAACGAGTGAGTCATCATGCCACCAAAAACTAGCGGAAAGGCTGCAAAGAAGGCTGGTAAAGCCCAAAAGAATATCTCCAAGGGAGATAAGAAGAAGAAGAGGAGGAGGAAGGAGAGCTATGCCATTTACATCTACAAAGTTTTGAAGCAAGTGCATCCTGACACTGGCATATCTAGCAAAGCTATGAGTATCATGAACAGCTTTGTTAATGACATCTTCGAGCGTATTGCTGCTGAAGCTTCTCGTTTGGCCCATTACAATAAGCGGTCAACTATCACCAGCCGGGAAATCCAAACAGCTGTGCGCCTTCTTTTGCCTGGTGAACTTGCCAAGCACGCTGTAAGTGAGGGTACGAAGGCTGTTACCAAGTACACAAGCTCTAAGTAAAAATCTTCTTCAAGATTTTTCATTTCAAACGGTCCTTGTCAGGACCAACACATTATTCGAAAGAGTTAAATCACGAAATTTGCTTCATTCTGTTATGTAGAAACACCTTGAAATCCAATTTCTATATGCTGTTAGTAAAAAAGTAAAGCACATAGCGGAGATGTGTCGTGCTTGTATACGAAAGGCATTTACTCGCCGGAGATCTACACTTAGTCATAATAATTTACTTTTAAAAAGTGGTAATACATTCCGTGTTAAGTATAGTAGTAGGTGCACACGGATCGGAAATCAGGTTATTTTAATGTGCCGTGCAAATAAACAGGCTGTTAGTGTAAGAAATAGTGGGTATAACGCTTAGAATATCGATTAATCGCTATGAAATAATGTTGATAAATTATCTCTTGAAAGTACTATAAAATTAATGTTTCTAGTATTTTCGTACTTGAAGGATAATGAAATTTGAAAAAGAGATGCCAACAGCACCTGGTGTTCCCAGGCGGTCACCCATCCAAGTACTGACCAGGCCCGATGCTGCTTGACTTCGGTGATCGGACGAGAACCGGTATATTCAGCATGGTATGGCCGTTGGCAACTACCTTTTCTTCAATGTCCTGTTAAGGAAGTATGTTTTAAGTAAGAATTGACATTATTAACTATAAAGGCAAGCATATTAACGTCGTTAACATTACTTGGAATATACTAATATTCGAATAAATATTTGAATGTTCGAATGATGAGTGATTCGGATGTTCATAGTGCCACTATGTCCTATCGAGTTTACTATCACGAACCACGTATGAAATTGTATATAAATAAATAAAAATAAATCCTTTATTAAGTATTGATTACAGGAAAAAGGCAAACTTACATTCTTTAATGTACACAATGAAATGTATGAAAGATATTTTTAAGATATGTTTCACTTACCCTTTATAACGCAAGGTAGTTTTCAGTGTAGCATCCTCTTCAGCTGCGAGATAACGTAAGGCAGATGATCATTCAGTCGTGAAGCACTAAAATGTAATATACATTTTAACTATTATCGATAAGAATTATTTACTGCAGGGATGCAAATAAAGTGAGGCAAATTAGTAAATAAAAACCGATACTGTAACTGATAATGTAATTACGTATCTGTATTAGTTGTATATACAGTAATCGCACGATTATCCGCGGAGTTGGATGTTGGCATAATCGCGCATAATCAGCAGTATGAGCAGAAAAGGGAAATGAAATGAAATCTTTAGATTTACGTCGCATACTTATACCGGTTACGCTAAAGGAGACGGTGATGATGAGTACTGAATGAAGAAAGTGGGAGGAAACGGGAGAAACCCGAGAAAACCCATGAGCACGGTCTTTATGCACGACAAAGTTCACACGGCACGAGCTGGGATTGAACCAGGGACCCCAAGCACCGGAGGCCAAAAAAGGGACAAAAAGTCTTTCGTGCAACTTTCGTTTTCGGTAAAAAGTTTACACATAATTTAGAAAGAGTAGTTTTCTGGTCTTTTTATTTCACAAGTTGGTTCATGTCTATATTTTTTACATGCATAAAAAATTTTTCAACTCCCTTGCTTAGTTCCTGTTAAAGACCTCTACCTCTGATTGTATTTTTTGCACATATTCTTATTGTTTTCAGACAACATTTCTAAGAGCGTAATTTATCGTCAGCAAGAAAAGAAAAGGAAAGCCTCGGATAGTGGAATGTGTACTGTATATATATATATATATATATATATATATATATATATATATATATATATATATATATATATATATACGTATTAGTATATAGTTTTATTTTATACGTCTCCTATTATTACACAATGTGCAGATATTGTGAAAGCGCAAGTAAATATGTATAACTCCCCGTTCTGCACTTAATAACTTGAAAGAAGTTCGGGGAAGGTAGTGTAACAGAAAGTGCAAACAGAAATGAGGGTTTACAGGCATTTAATATTATTCCGTAGTAGTATGATTTTTTGTAAAATATATATATATATATATATATATATATATATATATATATATATATATATATATATAAACATACATATTCAATGATATAGTAAGAGGTTAGCAGCACTGATAGAACTGCAGAAAGTACAAAACCGTTAATAAGAAAGAGAGAGAGATGGTGGCCGCTTTTGTGCTTTTCATTGGCTAATTCCGAATTGCGCGCGAATACGTACGAGATTTCTTTCTTTTTCCTCTTCGCAGCCCAGATGTTGCCAATTAGAAGTTTTTAGTACTACATTTGTATGAAAATGTTGCCTTTAAGAAATGTGGTTTGCATACGGAGAAAAGAGCAAAATGAATATTTATCTTAGTGGGCATGAAAAAAGACGAAACATTTTGCAAGATGGACACACGAACTTCCTTAATGCAGGCGTTCAGTACATTATTGTAAAGAAAAAAACACTAAAAAGAATTACTTCAATATCCCTAGCAACATTCAACAATTCATAGAGAAAAATCTTTATTTTGAGAACAATGGAAAACTATGTAATTGTAGATAACTACTAAATTTAATGATTAAGGAAAACGTTTAGGCCCGGCCCTTCAGAAAGAAAGTGCACAGAATTTTCTCTCATGGAAGCAATTGCAAAATCAACATTTTGTTTGCAGTTATAATTAGAGGATCTATATACAGGGTGTTCGAAAAAGAATGTATCCTCTTGAAAGAAAATATTCTCTGGGCCCCTAATCCTTTATATACCGAAAGGAAGTTTGTATAGCATTTTTTCTTACCTTCGTTAGAAGAATTGAAAGTGACTACTATCGTGACACGGGAGATATTTGATCGATAGTCGAATTACTCCCATGCTCGAATGAACACGTCTCTTGTAAGGAGAGGAAAGGCTTCTGTGATCCGCTATCGCAGCTGTGTCATATCTGCAGAGAATGTTAGGACACAAACGTGATCTTTGAGAGCCTCGTGAAAAGAAGTCGCATAGTATCATGTGTGGAGACATCGGGGCCATCTGAAGAACGCTTCATCATTAGGACCAAGGGCGAGTTACGAAACACTCTGGGATATATTTATTAACATAACTTCTCGTCATTCTGCAAGTGTGGTGGAGCTCCATCCTATTGGAAAAGGAAACCTCGGGAGCCCTCTTCATGTGTAGGTATCGTTCACATCTGAAGCATGTGAAGATAGATTACTGTACTATCGTGTACCTAAAATCATTTTCTACGAATACGAACATGTCTACACTGAAGGCAGTGCAGCTCTTTTTCTCTTTTTTTTTTGGTCATGTATTGTAACGCGGGGCAATGCACACAATAACATGTAATGTTGTGTATCATCATAAAGGGCCAGGGCGATGATTGGATCTTGATGGACGTGGAGAACTGATAGGTGATGTGAGTGGTATTGTGATCTATGGTTGTATGTTTACTGATGAATGCATAAGGAGAGGTGAAGGGGTTGCCTTTTTTTTTATGTCGATCGGCAGGGAAGCGATTGGGAAACTTTTGACTTTGTTTTTCAACCGAATATATTGATTGAATAGGTCGCCGACAATTTTACGGGGCGTCACGTCGTTGCCTTTTTCATGTCGATCGCGAGCGAAGCGAGCGTTTTTTTTTTTTTTTTTTTTTACCGACAATATGTATTGAATCGGTTGCCAACACCTTTAGGGGCGCGTCACGTCCTTCTTTCTGTGCTGATCGCGAGCGAAGCGAGCGCGAAATTTTTGACTTTTTTTTTTTTTTTTTTACCCACAATATTTATTCAATCGGTCGCCAACACTTTTAGGGGTGCGTCACGTCCTCTTTTCTCTGCTGATCGCGAGCGAAGCGAGCGCGAAATTTTGACCTTTTTTTCTCTTTTTAATTCTTTTTTTTTTCTTTAAGAAAAAATATTGATTTCATAGGTCGCCAACATTTTTACGGGATGGAACATCGTTTATTTGTTTTTCCAACCGTCTTTCTGTCTTGAGCCCCCGCCAAGTTAACTTTATGGTGGACAAAAACTATGTGCGGTGGGTTACCGCGGGGTTCTCCCGTTTCCTCCCACTTTCTTCATTCCACCACCATTTCAATCATTTCTCATAATCAGCGCCTCTTTTAGCCTAAGCGGCATAACGTGGGACGTAAAACAAAGATTTCCTTTAGTTGCTTTCTGTCTTGATTACGAGCGCGAAATTTTTTACTTTTTTTTTCTTTCTTTTGATATTATTCATTTAATAGGACGGCAACACCTTTACGGGCCGCCGCGTCGTCGTTTACACTTCTTCAGCCCATATTCTTTCTGCTTGTTCGTTTTCCGGCATCTTGTTATCACCGCCCGCGGGAATGCCTATGTCTTTCATCGCTTTTTGAAGCAAATCTTTAATAAATATGCACTCTCACATTTCTACTAATATGCATACCACAGTGGATAGACTGTAACTAGGAAAGCAGAAGCCTGCATATCATATTATTTAACAGTTGAAAGTGAACTGCCATTTTAAGTTTGATTTTGATCAGATGAGTGCAGTTCAACTCGTCGACAATTGTGAAGATTCTCGAGGTTAGGGACCATCCATTTTGTGCTTTGTAATGAAAATGGCTGCAGCCAAACTTCTCTGATCTGAATGAAACTTGGCATGATGATACATCTTGACCTGCTCTACAAGTTTATTTAGTATTTTCCGTTGCGCAGGCTTTTGCTTCTCCAGGTTCTCCCATGGAACTGAGAAACGTATTCAGTCGAACTTCTGCGGTAAGTCAGTATATCATCCTGAGAAGTTTGATCGAGATAGCAGAGGTTCGACTATTCGTTTTTCAATTCCATGTGATATTACAACACGGTGAACTAAATTTATATAGAAACACTTTGATTTTGTTTTGTTTTTTGCTAGCATTAAACTGAGAAAATGTTATTGAATAGACAGAGAACACCACTCAAAGAAAAGTACATCATAAGAATATATATATGGTTGCTGTGGTTCTCGGTTTAATTTGCTAGTTAAGAAACTTGCTCTAAATAAGTACATCTTACAGGTGAAAAACTAAGCCAGGCGATAGAATTAAATATAAAGTTATACACTTTTATTTTACGTTTACTAGTGTTGGGTTACTACTGTAAAATAAGTCAGTATATATGAAAGATAACTGTATTAGGTACTATTTTCCACCGGCGGTGTATTCTTGCATAGTGTA
Source organism: Thermobia domestica (assembly GCF_964235325.1). Classification (NCBI taxonomy): domain Eukaryota; kingdom Metazoa; phylum Arthropoda; class Insecta; order Zygentoma; family Lepismatidae; genus Thermobia; species Thermobia domestica. The sequence goes on along the minus strand of NW_027657318.1, from coordinate 23,567 downwards.
CTTAATGTTTACAAGCGGGGCGCTACTAGTATGGATGCATGACAAGTGCTATTGAAACTCGAAAACTAACTGGTTTCCACTACCCTTGCTTATACGTATACCCGCGTCGCCTTCGCTCCTGTACACTTTGGACGCACATTCTTGCTATCGCTCAGGCCCCCAGTTTTCTCCTGTTTTGGCTCCCTTAAATAGTATTCGTGCTTTTTATTGGCCACCTGGCAAAGCACTTGTAATGATTTTACACCAGTAACTCTAAAATACATGTGTATTACTTTATTTAATTCTGTCGTCTGCAGAATTTTTTTTTTTTTCGTACAAATATGCCTTTTCATGCAGAACACTGAATTTTGCCTGTAAATTTTTGAGAATATGCTGTGACGAAACTTGAGCACCGTTCTTCTTTTCTTTCTTATCACGAGTCTTCTTTAGCCTAATGAGCACAATCATCACACGATAACGACTATTCTTTTCATTTAACTTGTAAACAAGTTGAACTAATAATAATAATTGATGTACAAAGGAGAAGTGTCCTACATATTTGAGGTAAAAAATAAAATAAATATACTTCTACTTCATCCGTGTTTACAAAGTTAAATGTTATCGATTTACAAAAAATGGTCACCTATCCACACACTGACCAGGCTCGACACTGCTTGACCATACATATTAAAACATCGGTCCCACTGAATACACAAGTAGTAAGCACATTCACATAAAAATAATTAGGATTACAGTATATAAAATGTGTTAATTAAAATAGCAAATGCCTTACCTTATCACAGGCGATCCAAAGCCACTGCACATCATCTGCTACGCACACTATATTCCTCCAATATTTCACTCACTTCCTATATCACGCAACAGAAAATATTAATAAAATTCACTTAGCAACATTTTCATTTTTAATCAACAATACGTATAACAATTAAGAATAAAATTAATTGTGAGCACATTGTTATAATTAGAATACTGTTTTTATTCGTTTACAAATATGGGATTAATATAGAGCTGGCAGCAACAATATATACAACTCATCCTGTATGTATCGTAAATCCTAACTTGAGAAGACATCTCTGACGCAAACAATGAGACAAGAAATCAAATACTATATCCGACACATTTGGGGTTTATTGAACTTCAATGTTGGAAGATACCACCTTGTCGGTAGTACAAATGTAATATCCTTACAACACGCGGAACTTTTGCCAGGCATATCTAGGAATTTGGGAAGATTAATTGATATCCTTAATGTGCAATGTATGATTATGACGCATTGTTATGTACACGCAGACGGAACCAGGACAATCTATAGATGACATTTGCACTGTGTTTGGACAATTTGTTCGCAGAAAGTAACCGTTTTTGTCTATGAATACTTGAGAACATGGAAGGTATGAGATATACATTTTATGCGCAAATATTATAATACAAATCATTGTTAGTTTGGTGGATGCGTGAAAGAAAGAAAAGGAGTAGATTTTTGCAGACGTCCGGATATAAAGCGAGAACTGAGAATACGCATCTATAACATCTATTTTCTTTGTGTTAATGATATCGATGAACTAAACGGGGAAACTAAAATACAACTGTTTGCAGTATAATTCGAAGTATAGTCAAGTGCAGAGGCGTACTCACGGGGTGTCCACCGGGTGCGGACTCCTCGCAAAAGTTCCTAAGTAAACATACATTTGCAGACTTTCTCATTAAATGTAGTTATTAACAGGGAAAATATTGATGTATCATCAATATAAATCTGATCTTACACTTCATCTGTACTCTGTCTGTATCATGTTTTTGTGAAAAAGTAAGTGGAATATTTATCGTGTTTTCGAATGCAGAATAATAGTATATAGACATAGTGGCTTGTAGTATTGGAACCTTGCCCCCCGAAGCTTGGATCCCTTAGAAGAAAAAAAAAATGCATGCGCGCCTGGTGAAATGGTTAACGAATTCAGTTCACTCGATGAATCGACAGATAGTAATACACATTTCGACAGATCGACAGCATTCGACAGATACAGACATATGAAAGTAGCACAAGAATTAGGCGAAAGTCCGTGCGTTTCCTCAATTCACGTAGGAAACAACAGAAAATATCAACTACCATAAAATAATCCGTATATATATTTAATTTATTTGGAATAAAATAAATATAGAAACAACCTGTTCATACATAACTACGGTAAGTGCGTTAATTGCTAACGTAAGAACAAATATGAAACAAGGCACAAAATAAAAAAGAAAAATAAAGTTAAAGGGAATAAATATTTAGGCTTGATTGTCATTCGTATTAAGAAGCTGGGTAATAAAATGTTAAAATCTACAGAAAATTATGAAATTAAATCAGGATTTGAAATAAAAGTCTATACATTGGAAGTAGGCCAGGGAGTTTGCAAGGCAGATGTGTGCGACACGCGTTACTTTATAGATTCCCTTCATTGAACTATAGTAAGCAGTACGAAGATGGTACTTTGCGTATAATCACAGGAAGGATTGAAGTTAATTACCATGGTAATATAATTATTTATTGATAAGTATTTCCATGTTAAATTATGAAAATTATAAGCACAAGGAGGGTGAAAAAGTAGTGTGACCGACTTAGCAATGACTGAAACATAAAATAGAAAAGCGAATAAAAACAAATGCCTTTTGAGTTATGTGGAATAAAGTTTCTTCTAGCCAGTAAGGAAGAATAGGATCTGGTGCATTCATTGAATACCTGAAAAAAATCGTTTATCAAAATAGAAGGAAACACACTTATCGTTGTGGCAACTACGAACTTCTGTTTACCTCAGCCCGCCTCAGCAAGTGCTTTCTATCCGGTCCGCGCTCCGTAACCAAACTCAACGCTGCCTGCCAGCGAAAATTTCATTCTTCAGTATCGTTGAGTTTATTGCAGAAAGCAATGGCAGATACGGCATCAGCACCTGCAGCCCCGGCACAGGCTTCTCCTAAGAAGTCTGCAAAGCCTAAGAAACCAAAAACAACACCTTCTCATCCAAGAACATCAGAAATGGTGAACAACGCCATCAAGAATTTGAAGGAAAGGGGAGGAAGTTCACTGCAAGCTATTAAGAAATACATCTCTCAGAACTACAAAGTGGATGCCGAGAAGCTTGCTCCATTTATCAAGAAATACTTGAGAAGTGCAGTTGCTTCTGGGTCTTTGGTTCAGACCAAGGGAAAAGGTGCATCTGGATCGTTTAAGCTTAGTGCTTCATCGCTGAAGGAGAAGCCTGAAGGTGGATCTTCAACCAAGGCGAAACGATCAGCATCAAAGGAGAAGAAGCCTGCGAAAAAGCCAGCAGCTAAACGTCCCAAGAAGACTGGTGAAAAGAAAAAGGCTGCTGCTCCCAAACCTAAGAAATCACCATCTAAAGTGAAGAAGGCAAAAACTCCCAAGAAGCCAAAGGCCCCGAAGCCAAAGAAGGCTACAGCAAAACCGAAAAGTGCTAAGAAGGCTGCACCAAAGAAGAAGTAAATGTGTCAGTAAATCATCTGACATTTTAAAACGGCTCTTTTTAGAGCCATCAAATACTTTGAGAAGAGTAAAATTGTGCTTTTCCTATCATTATCACATGTTCATTCATAGCAATGTATAGTATACACGCAAGGGACTTTGAGTTTTCTTTTTAACCGAAGCACTTCTTGATGTAAGTGCTTTATAACAGAGGGGAATTGAGGGTGGGGAAAGAAAGCTTTCACGGGTGTCAAGAATGGTGTACTCGAAAAAAAATGGGGAACACATTACGTAATGTCAATTTGTGATCACTTACTTTTTCCTTGTTCCTATCTTCAAGTAGCGAAACAGTACAGAAAACGCACTTAATGCATTTGTTAGAAAAACTTTTGCAGGCTGACTGGGTTCGATTCTCGGTGGGAGCTCAAATGTTTCGCATTGCACGTTAATAAGTAGGTCCACGTTTGAAACAGCCTTGCTGCTGAAAGGGACACTAAACTAAAATCAACTCTTTTCAAGGCTGGGGTGAAAGAAATGTTCGAACTTATTACAACTCGTGAAAGTGAAGTAGACTGTTTCAATTTAACGTCGTACTATTATGATTTTTATGATAAAGGAGACGGGTGATTACGCCTAATGAATGATGGAAATACTGGTGTAATGAGAAAGTGTTAGGAAAAGGGAACACGCTAATAACCACGGATACCGTCTTATAATTCGTAATATTGCTATAAAGAAAAATAGTAACACCAGCAGAAATGTAGGTGTACAATTGAACTGATGTTAAGTACAAACAGACACTTAAAGAAAGTTTAGTTTAACGTTTGCATTCAACAGCAGCGACCTCTGAGAAAATATTACTTTTGCTACCTTGGAAGAAGTACATATTTCGCCTGCGAGTTCTATGAGATTAATAACGTTGAGAAGGGCAAACAGTGGTTGAATCGAAGTTAACTTATGCAACATATGGCAAAATCGAATCCTTGACCACATAAAACGAAGATAATCAATCGGTAAACATAGGGGAAAACTAAAGAATATACTTGAAAGATAGGATGATATACGAAACGAGAGGAAAACGAAGGTAGATGTATTAACTATGCAACATACGGCGTGAGAATTTAAAAAAAAAAGATAACAAGTATGGACAAGATCCTTGTTAGGATAACAGCATCTCTAAGTAGTGTATTGGTCCTAAAAAGGACCGTTTTTGAACTCAGTGCCAGAACTTCAAACTTAAGCACGTTCCCCACGGATGCGGCGAGCAAGCTGAATGTCCTTAGGCATGATTGTGACTCTCTTTGCGTGAATAGCACACAAGTTGGTGTCTTCGAAAAGCCCTACAAGGTAAGCTTCACTTGCCTCCTGTAAAGCCATGACAGCTGAGCTTTGGAAGCGAAGATCTGTCTTGAAATCTTGTGCAATTTCTCGGACGAGTCGTTGGAAGGGCAGCTTGCGGATGAGCAATTCAGTGCTCTTCTGGTAACGACGAATTTCTCGGAGAGCCACAGTACCAGGCCTGTAACGATGGGGCTTTTTCACTCCACCGGTAGCTGGAGCACTCTTTCTTGCAGCTTTGGTGGCAAGCTGCTTTCGAGGAGCTTTGCCTCCAGTAGATTTCCTAGCTGTCTGCTTGGTACGTGCCATTGCAACTGTCACGACTTGTTTCAAATAATTGCGCGCTGAATGAAGTCAAGTTATATAAAGAGCAAAACCGTTAAATCAAGCTATTTCTCATTGGATAAAGTCAGTCGAAAAGGACAGTTCTCATTGGCTTAGACACGTTTTGTGTTTTTCCTCCGTGCTTTCCCTGCATGATCGAAGGAACAAAACCACGAGTCTTGGGCTGCTTGGGCTTGTATTTCTCGTGTGTGGTGAGCGAAGCAGTAACATATCGAAATGACAGGACGTGGAAAAGGAGGCAAGGGTCTTTGCAAAGGAGGTGCCAAGCGCCACCGTAAAGTTCTTCGTGACAACATCCAGGGTATCACCAAACCCGCTATTAGGCGTCTTGCTCGCCGTGGTGGTGTGAAGCGTATCTCTGGTCTCATTTATGAAGAGACCCGAGGAGTATTGAAAGTATTCCTGGAGAACGTAATCAGAGATGCTGTTACATACACAGAACACGCCAAGAGGAAGACAGTGACAGCTATGGATGTTGTGTATGCCTTGAAGAGGCAAGGAAGAACCCTGTACGGTTTCGGAGGTTAAGTTGGGGTTCCTCCTATTTTGGATATAAAATTGGCATAAACGGCTCTTTTCAGAGCCAACAAATTTATATAAAGGGAAAGATTTACTTTGTGCGATTTTCTGTTAGATTATAAGAATTCGTGTAACTACATTAAAGCCTTTTGATGCACACAAAATTACAGACGTAGAGAGATTAATTTGAGAAAATCATACGTTTTTTTTTACATTATGTACGTTCATGTATACGTATTCATATGTAGCAGTATTAATGCTGGAGAAGGGGTTCTGGTTGGAAATTGGCGATTTGTTGGAAGTAGCGAGCATGAGAGATGCGAAACGCAAGTCGGAATTTCTGTTCTGACAGTAGGATGTACGTATAGAGGCTTATACAACTTCTATACTGTGCTGTGAGGGGCGAATAATGCGTTAGAAACCTGAATCTTGTCCTTTATCTTGTTTACGTGGTCTTGGGTTCGATTTTTTTCTTTTGCGGTAGTGTCTATTGTGATTTACATGTAAATTAATGACACTTCGTAGCGGGTTAGTAAAATAAAGAGTAATACAAATATGAGATGTAGGTTAATGCATTGTATACTTCACATTATTTACTAAAGAAAGGCAGTAGTTACAAGAAACCTAGGCTCGCTCGTTGGGCACAGTAGCAAATGAGTTCTGAGATCAGAGAATAAGAGTAGTTGCGTATTACAAACCATATACATATAACACATATCACACAAATATGAATATCGACCTTGCAAAGAATAAATCGTACTTAAGTGTGCATTTAATGTCATTACTATGTTGCAAAAGAAATTTAGGAAAGTTTTTTGATCCGCTCTGTTCATGATGTCATTGGGGCATAGTAATGAACAATAATAAATGTCGAGAACATATTGAACAGAGTAATTTCAGCCAAGCCAACGCAAGAGAGAAACATGAGTGCTTTAAGAATGTTGGAAATTCCTTTGTCTAGCATGAAGTACATGAGAATATGTGGTATGAGGTTTTCTTCCATTGCTGAGAATCTGGGCTCGACTGTCCTGTCCTCTGGGTAATATGAGCCCGATGTACGCAAATATCAAAAAAATGTAGCTAGCGACAATACAAAAGGTAATGATCTTATAATTAATAATGTAGTGGGAACTAAGCACATCGCTGTTTGGAGTATTCTAAAGATAGTGTGACTTCCTATGGGCTTCAATTACGATCGACGACTACACATACTAATTAATCGAATAGCAGCGAGAATTTCGAATGACACTAAGCAACTATCTCAGACACTTTTGATGAGTCTGTATATCGAAAACAATTCATTTCAATCGTAAATCTCCTCTATAAAGGGGTTTGTGGCCCTCATAAGGGCCGATTTGTATGAGATATAGGTCTTACATTTATGCCTTCTTCTCAGTTTTCTTGGGCAGAAGTACAGCTTGAATGTTGGGCAAAACACCACCCTGAGCGATTGTAACTCCAGACAACAACTTGTTTAATTCCTCGTCGTTACGGATAGCTAACTGCAGATGACGTGGAATAATCCTAGTCTTCTTGTTGTCACGAGCAGCGTTGCCTGCCAACTCAAGAACTTCAGCTGCCAGGTATTCCATGACTGCAGCCAAATACACGGGAGCGCCAGCACCAACTCGTTCGGCATAGTTACCCTTTCGCAAAAGACGATGGATTCTGCCTACTGGGAATTGAAGGCCAGCCCTGCTGGAGCGGGACTTGCTCTTTCCCTTGACTTTTCCACCTTTGCCGCGACCAGACATTGTTCAATATTCTTTCGTAATAAGATGAGAGGAAAAATTGCGGCCTCCCATGAATCAAGTCAGTTTTGTTACTACTTCAAGCGTGCACCCGAGTGCATCAAATGAAAAGCAAGGCAGTTGGCGCGAATTGAAACACGTACTGTAATTTAAATGAAGTCGATAAATCGGCGGACACATCTGTTGGTTATTTACTAATCTGTGTTGTCTGTAGTTGGGGGATTTTATTGTTAGTGGGACATCTGTTATTTTTTTAAGGCATGCAAGTCGGTTCATTGTCCATGGCCAGGCCTGGTCGTCATCTGTTTGCTTCCGTCACAGCTGCTTTATCCCCTGCCTTCCTTCTCAGCTTGCTGTTCCTTCCGCTTTGGTATCGCATGGTCTGAACTGGTTTTCCTTTTAACTGTGTCAGCAAAAGTCCTTGTGATGTAAAGGTGCCCTGTTGTGGTCTGGAGTGCATTTACTGTGTTTTCAAAAATCTTCTTGGAGGCGGTTTGTAAGGCTATTGCAAGATTTTTCTGTTGTTGCTGTGATGTTGTGGCGGTTATTACGTAGGTCATCCATGTTATGATTCTGTTTGTTGCTTCTTCTATTTCTTGCTTGATCCATCTTTGTAATTCCTTGTTGGGTGTTTCCGAGTTGTTGGTTTCTTCATGGTGAGCTGCCTGTTGGTCCTGATAAGAGCCGCTGCTTGTGATTTTTGTTACATCTGTGGGCGTTAACAGCGGTGGTGGTCTGGTTGGTTGTGTGGCTCTTGGTCTCTTGGGGCAGTTTCCGCTACCAGTACGGTGTGTGTCGCTAATGCATGTAGCGCAGAAGTCTCTTTTTCTGGGTGTATTGCAGTCCTCTCTATGTGGTTTCCCACATCTGTTGCAGATTCTTTCCGCTTGGCACCGGTTCTTGAAGTGACCGTATTGGTAGCAGTTATGGCAGGGAAATGGTCTTGGTACTGTTCTTGACGATTCTACTTTATAGTGGATATGCTGAATTTTCACTCCAGTTGACAGTAATCTGCCAATTTGTTCCGGGTTCTCTGAGAAAATCCTTAGTAATGGTGTGGGTCCTTTGTCTGATTTTATGCGAGTTATGCCTCTGAAGTCAATCTTCTGTCTTCTCAGTTCATCTTTTACTACTTGGACTTCTATGTTGGTAGGGACACCTTTGACAACACAGGTGAATGTCGTTTCTTTTCTTTCTTTTGATTTCTGTCCGGATCTTATTGGTTCTGAGTCTTCATGTGGTTTGTTCTTCTTGCTTCTATTGGCTTGCAGGGGAGTACGGGTCTCTATCTCTTGCTGCTTCTTGTTTGTGTTTGTTGTTGCTCTGGAATTGTGGTCCTGAGAAGGGCCGGGTCCTTGTTTGGTGTCTTCTTTCTTTTGTCTTCTCGACTTCACTAATGTGAAATCATCCTCTTCCTTGTGTTTGTCAGATGTGGCATCGTCTTCAGGAGTTTCTTTGTGGTCCTGTTCAGGGCCAGTCATCTCACCAGGGTGTGATTTCAGCTTCTGGGTTTTGTGGTTTTTCACCTGTATGTGGCTTGGGCCCTTAGCAGAGCCGACGCATGGTTCTTCCTCCTGGGTGTGGTTTGTCTTCTCTGTCTGTGATGGGGCTTCTTGTCTTTTATTTGACGATTTGAGCTCCTCTCTGGATTGGGATCCGGTTTGCTTCTCCAATATCTTAGCCTTCGAGCCGAAGTCTGCATCTTGGAAAACTTTCAGGAATCTGTCCCTCGTCGCTTCCGATTTGAAGAGTACTTTGTATGTGGTGTCTTCCACTTGCACAACATGGAATTCTTCTTTTAGTATTCTCAGGCTGATTACTCTGTTTAGATATGCTTCTGTGGCTCCTCTGAAGGTCTTCTCTATTGTAACCGGGTCAACAAATGAGAATGAAACGTCTAGTGGGGTTGTTTCAGGGACCGTGACCACATCGATGAATTCTTCATCTTCCTCCTTCTCTGGTGGTCTCCTCGTCGGCGTCCTCTTCCTGGGTCTGGGCATGGCTGACGTGTATTCACCTCGTTCAAAAAGCACTGCACTTGGTTTTGGTCCTAAAAAGGGCCACACTTGTTTGGTACACTTCACGTCACTATGTCACAGATTGGGGAGAATGGTCCTCGAAAGGGCCTTTTAGTCACTAATTGAAAGTGTTTTTGCTCCTCTAATGCTATCCCGAGGAGATAGTATTGGGTTCCCGTCAGCCGACTGTCGCCAAAGGCTGTACAACCTATATGGCCAGCGCGAAGCTTGACTCACAATAGGGGGTCTAGCCGACGGAAAGCAATGCCTATTTCCACAGGAAGCGGTGTGTGTAAGTGTGTTGTGAAATTTTTCTTTATTAAAAATATCGTAAACACTCTCTTCTCTAAATAGACTCTTTGCAGAGTCGTTGTGTATCTCAGTGTTGAGATTTCTTCCCAGCTGGTGATCACACCTCAGTTAACACCGCAAGGTTTACTGGTGTGTCACTGCGTTGTCTTCTCTTCTCTCAGCTTCAATCTTCATAACGACGCTCTAGATGAGTCCCCAGATGGAAAAGGATTTGTAAAATAACATAATTTATTAATTTATTACTACAGACAAGTTTACATGGATTTTCACCACCCTTCTCAAGTGGTTTTGCCATGTAAATACTATTGCATGCAGCATGACCGATAAAGGGGGTTTTTTCCTGGTTTCCAGGTTTTTTATCCCTCTATCAACACAATAAAATCTTCTTTCGCGCTTTCCTGTCTTCTATTTTACCCTTCTTTCTTTCTATTTACACTTTAACCACAGATACGCGTGTAAATGTCTTTCGTTAAAGATAGAAACCGCGACACACACCCACCGACACCAGCTTTAGGCTACTAATTGCATGTGAGGAGAGGCATGTAGATAGATGGTTGATGCCTTACTCTCTGTCAGGGCGCGGGCTTTCCCGAGGGGCGTCCTTATTTTTAACTTTTCTGTTTCTGTTTCTGCGGACACATCTAATTTTGCTGAACGAGTGAGTCATCATGCCACCAAAAACTAGCGGAAAGGCTGCAAAGAAGGCTGGTAAAGCCCAAAAGAATATCTCCAAGGGAGATAAGAAGAAGAAGAGGAGGAGGAAGGAGAGCTATGCCATTTACATCTACAAAGTTTTGAAGCAAGTGCATCCTGACACTGGCATATCTAGCAAAGCTATGAGTATCATGAACAGCTTTGTTAATGACATCTTCGAGCGTATTGCTGCTGAAGCTTCTCGTTTGGCCCATTACAATAAGCGGTCAACTATCACCAGCCGGGAAATCCAAACAGCTGTGCGCCTTCTTTTGCCTGGTGAACTTGCCAAGCACGCTGTAAGTGAGGGTACGAAGGCTGTTACCAAGTACACAAGCTCTAAGTAAAAATCTTCTTCAAGATTTTTCATTTCAAACGGTCCTTGTCAGGACCAACACATTATTCGAAAGAGTTAAATCACGAAATTTGCTTCATTCTGTTATGTAGAAACACCTTGAAATCCAATTTCTATATGCTGTTAGTAAAAAAGTAAAGCACATAGCGGAGATGTGTCGTGCTTGTATACGAAAGGCATTTACTCGCCGGAGATCTACACTTAGTCATAATAATTTACTTTTAAAAAGTGGTAATACATTCCGTGTTAAGTATAGTAGTAGGTGCACACGGATCGGAAATCAGGTTATTTTAATGTGCCGTGCAAATAAACAGGCTGTTAGTGTAAGAAATAGTGGGTATAACGCTTAGAATATCGATTAATCGCTATGAAATAATGTTGATAAATTATCTCTTGAAAGTACTATAAAATTAATGTTTCTAGTATTTTCGTACTTGAAGGATAATGAAATTTGAAAAAGAGATGCCAACAGCACCTGGTGTTCCCAGGCGGTCACCCATCCAAGTACTGACCAGGCCCGATGCTGCTTGACTTCGGTGATCGGACGAGAACCGGTATATTCAGCATGGTATGGCCGTTGGCAACTACCTTTTCTTCAATGTCCTGTTAAGGAAGTATGTTTTAAGTAAGAATTGACATTATTAACTATAAAGGCAAGCATATTAACGTCGTTAACATTACTTGGAATATACTAATATTCGAATAAATATTTGAATGTTCGAATGATGAGTGATTCGGATGTTCATAGTGCCACTATGTCCTATCGAGTTTACTATCACGAACCACGTATGAAATTGTATATAAATAAATAAAAATAAATCCTTTATTAAGTATTGATTACAGGAAAAAGGCAAACTTACATTCTTTAATGTACACAATGAAATGTATGAAAGATATTTTTAAGATATGTTTCACTTACCCTTTATAACGCAAGGTAGTTTTCAGTGTAGCATCCTCTTCAGCTGCGAGATAACGTAAGGCAGATGATCATTCAGTCGTGAAGCACTAAAATGTAATATACATTTTAACTATTATCGATAAGAATTATTTACTGCAGGGATGCAAATAAAGTGAGGCAAATTAGTAAATAAAAACCGATACTGTAACTGATAATGTAATTACGTATCTGTATTAGTTGTATATACAGTAATCGCACGATTATCCGCGGAGTTGGATGTTGGCATAATCGCGCATAATCAGCAGTATGAGCAGAAAAGGGAAATGAAATGAAATCTTTAGATTTACGTCGCATACTTATACCGGTTACGCTAAAGGAGACGGTGATGATGAGTACTGAATGAAGAAAGTGGGAGGAAACGGGAGAAACCCGAGAAAACCCATGAGCACGGTCTTTATGCACGACAAAGTTCACACGGCACGAGCTGGGATTGAACCAGGGACCCCAAGCACCGGAGGCCAAAAAAGGGACAAAAAGTCTTTCGTGCAACTTTCGTTTTCGGTAAAAAGTTTACACATAATTTAGAAAGAGTAGTTTTCTGGTCTTTTTATTTCACAAGTTGGTTCATGTCTATATTTTTTACATGCATAAAAAATTTTTCAACTCCCTTGCTTAGTTCCTGTTAAAGACCTCTACCTCTGATTGTATTTTTTGCACATATTCTTATTGTTTTCAGACAACATTTCTAAGAGCGTAATTTATCGTCAGCAAGAAAAGAAAAGGAAAGCCTCGGATAGTGGAATGTGTACTGTATATATATATATATATATATATATATATATATATATATATATATATATATATATATATATATATATATATATATATATATATATATATATATATATATATATATATATACGTATTAGTATATAGTTTTATTTTATACGTCTCCTATTATTACACAATGTGCAGATATTGTGAAAGCGCAAGTAAATATGTATAACTCCCCGTTCTGCACTTAATAACTTGAAAGAAGTTCGGGGAAGGTAGTGTAACAGAAAGTGCAAACAGAAATGAGGGTTTACAGGCATTTAATATTATTCCGTAGTAGTATGATTTTTTGTAAAATATATATATATATATATATATATATATATATATATATATATAAACATACATATTCAATGATATAGTAAGAGGTTAGCAGCACTGATAGAACTGCAGAAAGTACAAAACCGTTAATAAGAAAGAGAGAGAGATGGTGGCCGCTTTTGTGCTTTTCATTGGCTAATTCCGAATTGCGCGCGAATACGTACGAGATTTCTTTCTTTTTCCTCTTCGCAGCCCAGATGTTGCCAATTAGAAGTTTTTAGTACTACATTTGTATGAAAATGTTGCCTTTAAGAAATGTGGTTTGCATACGGAGAAAAGAGCAAAATGAATATTTATCTTAGTGGGCATGAAAAAAGACGAAACATTTTGCAAGATGGACACACGAACTTCCTTAATGCAGGCGTTCAGTACATTATTGTAAAGAAAAAAACACTAAAAAGAATTACTTCAATATCCCTAGCAACATTCAACAATTCATAGAGAAAAATCTTTATTTTGAGAACAATGGAAAACTATGTAATTGTAGATAACTACTAAATTTAATGATTAAGGAAAACGTTTAGGCCCGGCCCTTCAGAAAGAAAGTGCACAGAATTTTCTCTCATGGAAGCAATTGCAAAATCAACATTTTGTTTGCAGTTATAATTAGAGGATCTATATACAGGGTGTTCGAAAAAGAATGTATCCTCTTGAAAGAAAATATTCTCTGGGCCCCTAATCCTTTATATACCGAAAGGAAGTTTGTATAGCATTTTTTCTTACCTTCGTTAGAAGAATTGAAAGTGACTACTATCGTGACACGGGAGATATTTGATCGATAGTCGAATTACTCCCATGCTCGAATGAACACGTCTCTTGTAAGGAGAGGAAAGGCTTCTGTGATCCGCTATCGCAGCTGTGTCATATCTGCAGAGAATGTTAGGACACAAACGTGATCTTTGAGAGCCTCGTGAAAAGAAGTCGCATAGTATCATGTGTGGAGACATCGGGGCCATCTGAAGAACGCTTCATCATTAGGACCAAGGGCGAGTTACGAAACACTCTGGGATATATTTATTAACATAACTTCTCGTCATTCTGCAAGTGTGGTGGAGCTCCATCCTATTGGAAAAGGAAACCTCGGGAGCCCTCTTCATGTGTAGGTATCGTTCACATCTGAAGCATGTGAAGATAGATTACTGTACTATCGTGTACCTAAAATCATTTTCTACGAATACGAACATGTCTACACTGAAGGCAGTGCAGCTCTTTTTCTCTTTTTTTTTTGGTCATGTATTGTAACGCGGGGCAATGCACACAATAACATGTAATGTTGTGTATCATCATAAAGGGCCAGGGCGATGATTGGATCTTGATGGACGTGGAGAACTGATAGGTGATGTGAGTGGTATTGTGATCTATGGTTGTATGTTTACTGATGAATGCATAAGGAGAGGTGAAGGGGTTGCCTTTTTTTTTATGTCGATCGGCAGGGAAGCGATTGGGAAACTTTTGACTTTGTTTTTCAACCGAATATATTGATTGAATAGGTCGCCGACAATTTTACGGGGCGTCACGTCGTTGCCTTTTTCATGTCGATCGCGAGCGAAGCGAGCGTTTTTTTTTTTTTTTTTTACCGACAATATGTATTGAATCGGTTGCCAACACCTTTAGGGGCGCGTCACGTCCTTCTTTCTGTGCTGATCGCGAGCGAAGCGAGCGCGAAATTTTTGACTTTTTTTTTTTTTTTTTACCCACAATATTTATTCAATCGGTCGCCAACACTTTTAGGGGTGCGTCACGTCCTCTTTTCTCTGCTGATCGCGAGCGAAGCGAGCGCGAAATTTTGACCTTTTTTTCTCTTTTTAATTCTTTTTTTTTTCTTTAAGAAAAAATATTGATTTCATAGGTCGCCAACATTTTTACGGGATGGAACATCGTTTATTTGTTTTTCCAACCGTCTTTCTGTCTTGAGCCCCCGCCAAGTTAACTTTATGGTGGACAAAAACTATGTGCGGTGGGTTACCGCGGGGTTCTCCCGTTTCCTCCCACTTTCTTCATTCCACCACCATTTCAATCATTTCTCATAATCAGCGCCTCTTTTAGCCTAAGCGGCATAACGTGGGACGTAAAACAAAGATTTCCTTTAGTTGCTTTCTGTCTTGATTACGAGCGCGAAATTTTTTACTTTTTTTTTCTTTCTTTTGATATTATTCATTTAATAGGACGGCAACACCTTTACGGGCCGCCGCGTCGTCGTTTACACTTCTTCAGCCCATATTCTTTCTGCTTGTTCGTTTTCCGGCATCTTGTTATCACCGCCCGCGGGAATGCCTATGTCTTTCATCGCTTTTTGAAGCAAATCTTTAATAAATATGCACTCTCACATTTCTACTAATATGCATACCACAGTGGATAGACTGTAACTAGGAAAGCAGAAGCCTGCATATCATATTATTTAACAGTTGAAAGTGAACTGCCATTTTAAGTTTGATTTTGATCAGATGAGTGCAGTTCAACTCGTCGACAATTGTGAAGATTCTCGAGGTTAGGGACCATCCATTTTGTGCTTTGTAATGAAAATGGCTGCAGCCAAACTTCTCTGATCTGAATGAAACTTGGCATGATGATACATCTTGACCTGCTCTACAAGTTTATTTAGTATTTTCCGTTGCGCAGGCTTTTGCTTCTCCAGGTTCTCCCATGGAACTGAGAAACGTATTCAGTCGAACTTCTGCGGTAAGTCAGTATATCATCCTGAGAAGTTTGATCGAGATAGCAGAGGTTCGACTATTCGTTTTTCAATTCCATGTGATATTACAACACGGTGAACTAAATTTATATAGAAACACTTTGATTTTGTTTTGTTTTTTGCTAGCATTAAACTGAGAAAATGTTATTGAATAGACAGAGAACACCACTCAAAGAAAAGTACATCATAAGAATATATATATGGTTGCTGTGGTTCTCGGTTTAATTTGCTAGTTAAGAAACTTGCTCTAAATAAGTACATCTTACAGGTGAAAAACTAAGCCAGGCGATAGAATTAAATATAAAGTTATACACTTTTATTTTACGTTTACTAGTGTTGGGTTACTACTGTAAAATAAGTCAGTATATATGAAAGATAACTGTATTAGGTACTATTTTCCACCGGCGGTGTATTCTTGCATAGTGTACTTAATGTTTACAAGCGGGGCGCTACTAGTATGGATGCATGACAAGTGCTATTGAAACTCGAAAACTAACTGGTTTCCACTACCCTTGCTTATACGTATACCCGCGTCGCCTTCGCTCCTGTTCACTTTGGACGCACATTCTTGCTATCGCTCAGGCCCCCAGCTTTCTCCTGTTTTGGCTCCCTTAAATAGTATTCGTGCTTTTTATTGGCCACCTGGCAAAGCACTTGTAATGATTTTACACCAGTAACTCTAAAATACATGTGTATTACTTTATTTAATTCTGTCGTCTGCAGAATTTTTTTTTTTTTTCGTACAAATATGCCTTTTCATGCAGAACACTGAATTTTGCCTGTAAATTTTTGAGAATATGCTGTGACGAAACTTGAGCACCGTTCTTCTTTTCTTTCTTATCACGAGTCTTCTTTAGCCTAATGAGCACAATCATCACACGATAACGACTATTCTTTTCATTTAACTTGTAAACAAGTTGAACTAATAATAATAATTGATGTACAAAGGAGAAGTGTCCTACATATTTGAGGTAAAAAATAAAATAAATATACTTCTACTTCATCCGTGTTTACAAAGTTAAATGTTATCGATTTACAAAAAATGGTCACCTATCCACACACTGACCAGGCTCGACACTGCTTGACCATACATATTAAAACATCGGTCCCACTGAATACACAAGTAGTAAGCACATTCACATAAAAATAATTAGGATTACAGTATATAAAATGTGTTAATTAAAATAGCAAATGCCTTACCTTATCACAGGCGATCCAAAGCCACTGCACATCATCTGCTACGCACACTATATTCCTCCAATATTTCACTCACTTCCTATATCACGCAACAGAAAATATTAATAAAATTCACTTAGCAACATTTTCATTTTTAATCAACAATACGTATAACAATTAAGAATAAAATTAATTGTGAGCACATTGTTATAATTAGAATACTGTTTTTATTCGTTTACAAATATGGGATTAATATAGAGCTGGCAGCAACAATATATACAACTCATCCTGTATGTATCGTAAATCCTAACTTGAGAAGACATCTCTGACGCAAACAATGAGACAAGAAATCAAATACTATATCCGACACATTTGGGGTTTATTGAACTTCAATGTTGGAAGATACCACCTTGTCGGTAGTACAAATGTAATATCCTTACAACACGCGGAACTTTTGCCAGGCATATCTAGGAATTTGGGAAGATTAATTGATATCCTTAATGTGCAATGTATGATTATGACGCATTGTTATGTACACGCAGACGGAACCAGGACAATCTATAGATGACATTTGCACTGTGTTTGGACAATTTGTTCGCAGAAAGTAACCGTTTTTGTCTATGAATACTTGAGAACATGGAAGGTATGAGATATACATTTTATGCGCAAATATTATAATACAAATCATTGTTAGTTTGGTGGATGCGTGAAAGAAAGAAAAGGAGTAGATTTTTGCAGACGTCCGGATATAAAGCGAGAACTGAGAATACGCATCTATAACATCTATTTTCTTTGTGTTAATGATATCGATGAACTAAACGGGGAAACTAAAATACAACTGTTTGCAGTATAATTCGAAGTATAGTCAAGTGCAGAGGCGTACTCACGGGGTGTCCACCGGGTGCGGACTCCTCGCAAAAGTTCCTAAGTGAACATACATTTGCAGACTTTCTCATTAAATGTAGTTATTAACAGGGAAAATATTGATGTATCATCAATATAAATCTGATCTTACACTTCATCTGTACTCTGTCTGTATCATGTTTTTGTGAAAAAGTAAGTGGAATATTTATCGTGTTTTCGAATGCAGAATAATAGTATATAGACATAGTGGCTTGTAGTATTGGAACCTTGCCCCCCGAAGCTTGGATCCCTTAGAAGAAAAAAAAAATGCATGCGCGCCTGGTGAAATGGTTAACGAATTCAGTTCACTCGATGAATCGACAGATAGTAATACACATTTCGACAGATCGACAGCATTCGACAGATACAGACATATGAAAGTAGCACAAGAATTAGGCGAAAGTCCGTGCGTTTCCTCAATTCACGTAGGAAACAACAGAAAATATCAACTACCATAAAATAATCCGTATATATATTTAATTTATTTGGAATAAAATAAATATAGAAACAACCTGTTCATACATAACTACGGTAAGTGCGTTAATTGCTAACGTAAGAACAAATATGAAACAAGGCACAAAATAAAAAAGAAAAATAAAGTTAAAGGGAATAAATATTTAGGCTTGATTGTCATTCGTATTAAGAAGCTGGGTAATAAAATGTTAAAATCTACAGAAAATTATGAAATTAAATCAGGATTTGAAATAAAAGTCTATACATTGGAAGTAGGCCAGGGAGTTTGCAAGGCAGATGTGTGCGACACGCGTTACTTTATAGATTCCCTTCATTGAACTATAGTAAGCAGTACGAAGATGGTACTTTGCGTATAATCACAGGAAGGATTGAAGTTAATTACCATGGTAATATAATTATTTATTGATAAGTATTTCCATGTTAAATTATGAAAATTATAAGCACAAGGAGGGTGAAAAAGTAGTGTGACCGACTTAGCAATGACTGAAACATAAAATAGAAAAGCGAATAAAAACAAATGCCTTTTGAGTTATGTGGAATAAAGTTTCTTCTAGCCAGTAAGGAAGAATAGGATCTGGTGCATTCATTGAATACCTGAAAAAAATCGTTTATCAAAATAGAAGGAAACACACTTATCGTTGTGGCAACTACGAACTTCTGTTTACCTCAGCCCGCCTCAGCAAGTGCTTTCTATCCGGTCCGCGCTCCGTAACCAAACTCAACGCTGCACGTGCGTGTGTTCTAAGTGGCAAAAAGTGGCTGTGAAGTGTGCATGCTGCATGTCATTAGATAGAGGTAGCAGTAGAACGTGTAGTTAGCACACAATAAGCCACGCCACATAGCCGCCATATCGTCTCCCGACATCAGTTTTGTTCAGGAACTAGCGCGACCGCGAGAAAAATCTCAAATCTGATTGGTCGGAGTAACTCAACTTCTTCGGCCAATCACAGACCAGAATTCTGATCAGAACCATATATAAGGGAGATCCAGAACAATTTCAGTGCAGTTCGCTGCGTCCAGCAGGAGGCAGCAAGTTCTCCCCGAAAAACTAAAATAGAACCCAACAATCTAATAAACTGTACCCCCAGTGAAGTGAGTGCAACCACAGATCACGGCAAAAAGAAAAATTGGCCGGCCAGGAGCACGCTAAAGAAGCTCCTGGCAACAATCAATTCCCCCAGAACAGTTGAAAATCTCAGTGTGGCCCCCCTACCCCACACCCCAGACCGAAAACCAAACAAGCCTGACACCCTGGCAGCCAACGGAAAGTCACCCGATCCGGCCCTTTCAAGAGCCACGATAAGAACAACAGCCCGACCAGGAACTGAAACTGAACAGACTCTAAAGCAAGCTGAGGACAATCCGGCCCTTTCAAGAGCCATTTCCGACCTCCTGAAGAAGGGCAAACAACAAAGTGCGAAAAGTGCTACGAAAATGAAACCAGAACGCGCCCGACCGAGGAAGCCCCCCACTGCGTCGCTCAACGTAGTCACAAATCAGCTGAAAGGTTTAAATTTCACCACCCTGGGCACTCCCAGCAGACAACGCCGTGCCCCCCCCAAGCTCAAGAAGAAAACGCCAAATATAGTCAACAACCAAAGTGACATTGATTCTTACAAGCCCCCCCCCCAAGAAGCATGGCCGGACCAGTTCCCCCCACTGCAAACACCAGACCCCCAGCAAGAAAAGCCGTCAGAAGAAAGAGAACACAAGACCCCAGAAGAAAATGCAATGGAAGTGAGACCACCCTCAGCCTCCCCCCCCCCACAACCAAACCCTCCAACAGGAGCACCCCTAGAAGAAGAAGAAGAAGAAGATTTCCAGCGCCCCCGCAAAACCATGAAACGAACCGCTTCAGGGCCCATAACATCACTATGGGAGTTCTCAAACAGATATGCACCACTAAGCAAACAAGGCCGCAACGACCCCAGTACAACCCCCCACCCACAAGACGAAGAAAACGGAATGGAAGTTCAAGACGAAACCCAAGAAAATAGAGCCAAAAATCCACGCGCCACAGCCCGGAAAGTGCCGCCCATCTACATTTACGGTGTTAAAAACCAGCACCAGCTTAGCAAAACTCTCTGTGCTACCCTCTCCACCCCCCCACTGATCTATCCAAACAAAGACTTCCTTAAGTTTCACTGTGCAACCATGCAGGATCTCAACAAGATAGAGGCATTCTGCATTCAAGAGAAGAGGGAATACGCCACTGAACTGCCAAGGGGATCACGCCCCCTCAAAGTAGTGCTACGAAAACTCCCAATAGACACAGACATGGACGACATTAAAGAGGCCCTGCAACAAGAAGGACTAGACATCACCAGCGTAAGCCAACTCAGCGGCAGGCCTGATGACAAAGGGGTCCGCCCCAAATTTCCACTCTTCCTTATCACGCTACCCAAAAATCAAGATGTCAACATATATAACATACGCCGCCTACTGTGCTATAAAGTAGAGGTTGAAGCCTACAAAGGCAGCAAAGAACTCTTGCAATGCCACAATTGCCAACGGGTCGGGCACTCGCAACAAACGTGCAGAGCCACGGCTCGCTGCGTCAAGTGCGGAGGAGCGCATGCAACGCAAGACTGCCCCAAGAAGACCAGGGACACGGCCGCCCAATGCGTCAACTGCAGTGGAGCACACCCGGCAAACTACCAGGGTTGTCCGTACATTCAGGCGGAGAAAAAGAAGAGAATAGCCAAGAAACTAACCTTCCCTCCAACACAACATCCAGAGAAGAACACCGACAAAGAGCCAGTGGAAAACTCCCAGCAAACCCAACCCACCCGGCCAACGAAGAAGTCCAGTGAGAGTGAAGCGACAACTTCCGGCGGAACTCCACCAAACCCAGCACCCCACGCAGAGGAAGAAACCACCACACCCGCAGCAGTAACAGCCAGCCAGACTGAAAACACGCACCCCACTCCAGCAGGTGAACCGAGCACAGCAGCCACGACAACCACAACCGAATCAACCACCATAGACGGAAGTCTCATCACCTCCATCAAAGAGGTGCTAAACCTCCTGTCAGGACTCAACATAAAAAGCTTCCTAGAAAAATTGAAGAAAGGTCTCCAACAACTGAAAACGGCAACAGATCAGGCAAGCAAGCTGGCCATCATCATCGAGTTATCTGCAGCACTTCTAGATGATGGCTCAGAATAAAATGCAAGTAAGCAGAGAAGTCAGGATCGCCTGCTGGAATGCAGATGGAGTCAAGGACCAAAGAGAGGAACTGACAGACTTTCTTACAAGAGAACGAATTGACGTCGCCCTCCTGCAAGAAACGCACCTCAAACCCCAGTTCTCCTACAACATCCGAAACTACGTAACATACAGAAATGACCGCATCAACAGACCGATGGGTGGAACAGCCGTCTTAATCAAAAACTCAATAGCGCACGACCAACTGCAAATACCAGTTCTTCAATCACTGGAAACAACAGGAATAACAGTGCACTCACCGGACGGTCCTCTCCACCTCATATCAGCATACCGGCCGCACGACAAAAATCTCCACCCACCAGACATCCAAAACCTCCGCAGACTTGGCCACCGCATCATCGTCGCAGGAGACTTGAACTCAAAACATCCGGCATGGCACTCCAGAGCCAGAAATAGGAATGGAAACATACTCTACGACGCCCTCCAGCAAATAGACTTCATAGCGGACGCCCCAACAGAGCCAACCCATTACCCCAAGAACGGCAACGCCCCGGATATCCTGGACATGCTCCTCACGGCAAACACAGCAGTACTGGAAGGCCCAATAGTGCTGCACGACCTGCAATCCGACCACCTACCTGTGCTGTTCACAGTGGCGACAACTCATCACATCCCACGGAAAAAACTACCCCAGACAAGCACCACAGACTGGGACCAATACCGGCAACACCTTGCTGAAATGATCGACACGAGGATGGCAACCAACACGCCAGAAGAAATCGATGCAGCAGTAGCGGCACTCACAGCATCGATCCAGACGGCGTACAGAGCAGCAACACGAAGGCAGGACCAGGCCCCAACCCCACCACCGGAGGACCTTCGCACCACAGTGCTAATACATCTCAAGCGCTGGGCGCGACGGAAATGGCAAAACACCCGAAATCCAAGATTCAAAGCGCTCTGGAACGCCCTCGCTAAAAGAGTGAAGAAGAGACTACTACGCATCAAACTGCAAAAGTGGAATGAAAAACTCCAAAATATGGAAGCAGCAACACCGGAATTTTGGCGCCTCATCAGAACACTTGGGAAACCAAGGGGACCTCCAAGAATCCAACCTCTACGATCCCACCAAGGACTAGTCTTCACCCCAGCAGAACAGGCAACAGTGTTTGCGGAGCACCTTCAGGCAACGTTCACCGAAAACATTGTACCCCCAACCCCGGCAACAGAAGAAGCAGTGCAAGTCAGCATCAACCAACTAAACCAGGAACTCCACTTCCAACCTGGACACCCAACCACCCCCAGAGAAATAAGTGACATCATTCGCCGCCTAAACAGCCGCAGGGCAGCAGGGCTCGACAAGATCACACCACTGGCGCTGAAGAAGGCTCCGAGAAAAGTGTTAGTTCTCCTGACTAAGATAACGAACGGAATACTCCGAACCGGACACTTCCCAGCCGTATGGAAAGAAGCCCGCATCAGCATGATCCCAAAGCAAACCGGCAAACGCACAGAAGCCACCTCATACCGCCCGATCAGCGTCCTCTCCCACCTGAGCAAGGTGGTAGAACGGATCATCCAACGAAGGCTACTCAACCACGCCCAGGAAGTGAACATCCTGCCCGACCATCAATTCGGTTTCCGGCCCGAACACAGCACCACGCATCAGTTAGTCCGGGTCGTAGACCGAATAACACACCAATACAATGCAGGAGGCCACACCCTGGGACTGTTCCTGGACATAGAGAAAGCATTCGACAGGGTGTGGCACAGAGGACTGGTGCACAAACTCATCCAAGCGGGCTTTCCAACATACCTGGTGAAGATCATACACAACTTCCTGACAAACCGCTCGTTCAGGGTATCACACGCAGGAGAACTAACAAACGCCAGACAAATAGCAGCAGGAGTACCCCAGGGCTCGTGTCTATCACCGCTGCTGTACACCATCTTCACAGCAGACATGCCAACCACCCCTCGCACGTTGCTTGCGACATTCGCAGACGACACGGCAGTCTTTGCTAGCTATTCCAACCATCGCTACGCGGAAGCAGCAATAAACAGACACATCCATCTTCTGGAGAGTTGGACAAGGAAATGGAAAATTAAAGTCAACGCCACGAAAACAGCCCTGGTGGACTTCACACAAAGGTACAAACGGAAGGAGTACGACGTCAGATTTCAAGGGACACAGTTGCAGACCACGGACCAAGCCAAATATCTAGGGGTGACACTAGATAAAAGACTAACCTTTGCCCAACACGTCAAGAAAACAGCAACGAAAGCAACAAGAACATTCGGAGCCCTGCT
>NW_027657317.1:0-32970 GCF_964235325.1 Thermobia domestica | reverse complement strand
GGAAACCCCTCCACTTTGTCCTGTTGCGATAAGGGTCCTTTGCCCTTGAAGAAACGTTAAAATTCCTCTTATAACGTTTGTTTCTCTTTTTTAGTTTTTTCAAAATAAAACAGATTCGATTCCATTATATGTGGCTTTGATACACCATACTGTGGTTAACGAATGATAAAAGAGGAATATGTTACTGTGCCATTCAGAAGTACATACAGGGCATTCGTTAATATATGCAATTTCTTCACATTTTGAAAACCAAGTTAAACTTTCTGTACTACAAAGCTGAATTTTGCATCACGCTGTATATTTTTTACAAATCTCAACCAAATATGCTAACTAAATGTTCTACACATCATCATGGGAAAGTAATGCACAAATTACTACAAACTGCACTAAAAAATGAACGTAGTACCTGTTGCTTTAGAAGAAATAGTTAACCCTCTCACGGCTGATGAGACCACGTGACACTCGTTGTAACTGGAAAAGGTATGGCTTCAACCACTAATTTCTTTAATTTTTAAAAAACTTTCCTATTTGGTATATATATGTTGTTAGGCAACTATTCAACAATATAGCATATGTCATTCTACATATATATTATATTATTAATCATTGTTACTATATACTACATACTATTCGCCATATCTCTCAAACTTATTTACATATTTTGACGAAATAAAGCTAAAATTGAAGAGGAAACACCTCCATTTTGTCCTGTTGCGATAAGGGTCCTTTGCCCTTTTAGAAACCTTAAAATTCCTTTTATAACGTTTGTTTCTCTTTTTTAGTTTTTTCAAAATAAAACAGATTCGATTCCATTATATGTGGCTTTGACACACCATACTGTGGTTAACGAATGATAAAAGAGGAATATGTTACTGTGCCATTCAGAAGTACATACAGGGCATTCGTTAATATATGCAATTTTTTCACATTTTGAAAACCAAGTTAAACTTTCTGTACTATAAAGCTGAATTTTGCATCACCCTGTATATTTTTTCAAATCTCAACCAAATATGCTAACTAAATGTTCTACACATCACCATGGGAAACTAATGCACAAATTACTACAAACTGCACTAAAAAATGAACGTAGTACCTGTTTCTTTAGAAGAAATAGTTAACCCTCTCATGGCTGATGAGACCACGTGACACTCGTTGTAACTGGAAAATGTAAGGCTTCAACCACTAATTTCTTCAATTTTTAAAAAACTTTCCTATTTGGTATATATATGTTGTTAGGCAACTATTCAACAATATAGCATATGTCATTCTACATATATATTATATTATTAATCATTGTTACTATATACTACATACTATTCGCCTTATCTCCCAAACTTATTTACATATTTTGACGAAATAAAGCTAAAATTGAAGAGGAAACCCCTCCACTTTGTCCTGTTGCGATAAGGGTCCTTTGCCTTTTTAGAAACGTTAAAATTCCTCTTATAACGTTTGTTTCTCTTTTTTAGTTTTTTCAAAATAAAACAGATTCGATTCCATTATATGTGGCTTTGACACACCATACTGTGGTTAACGAATGATAAAAGAGGAATATGTTACTGTGCCATTCAGAAGTACATACAGGGCATTCGTTAATATATGCACTTTCTTCACATTTTGAAAACCAATTTATACTTTCTGTACTACAAAGCTGAATTTTGCATCACCCTGTATATTTTTTCCAAATCTCAACCAAATATGCTAACTAAATGTTCTACACATCATCATGGGAAAATAAATGCACAAATTACTACAAATTGCACTAAAAAATGAACGTAGTACCTGTTTCTTTAGAAGAAATAGTTAACCCTCTCACGGCTGATGAGACCACATGACACTCGTTGTAACTGGAAAATATATGGCTTCAACCACTAATTTCTTCAATTTTTTGTAAAAAACTCTCCTATTTGGTATATATGTTGTTAGGCAACTATTCAACAATATAGCATATGTCATTCTATATATATATTATATTGTTAATCATTGTTACTATATACTACATACTATTCGCCATATCTCCCAAACTTATTTACATATTTTGACGAAATAAAGCTAAAATTGAAGAGGAAACCACTCCGTTTTGTCCTGTTGCGATAAGTGTCCTTTGCCCTTGAAGAAACGTTAAAAGTTCTCTAATAACGTTTGTTTCTGTTTTTTAGTTTTTTCAAAATAAAACAGATTCGATTCCACTATATGTGGCTTTGACACACCATACTATGGTTAACGAATGATAAAAGAGGAATATGTTACTGTGCCATTCAGAAGTACATACAGGGCATTCGTTAATATATGCACTTTCTTCACATTTTGAAAACCAATTTATACTTTCTGTACTACAAAGCTGAATTTTGCATCACCCTGTATATTTTTTCCAAATCTCAACCAAATATGCTAACTAAATGTTCTACACATCATCATGGGAAAATAAATGCACAAATTACTACAAATTGCACTAAAAAATGAACGTAGTACCTGTTTCTTTAGAAGAAATAGTTAACCCTCTCACGGCTGATGAGACCACATGACACTCGTTGTAACTGGAAAATATATGGCTTCAACCACTAATTTCTTCAATTTTTTGTAAAAAACTCTCCTATTTGGTATATATGTTGTTAGGCAACTATTCAACAATATAGCATATGTCATTCTATATATATATTATATTGTTAATCATTGTTACTATATACTATATACTATTCGCCATACCTCCCAAACTTATTTACATATTTTGACGAAATAAAGCTAAAATTGAAGAGGAAACCCCTCCACTTTGTCCTGTTGCGATAAGGGTCCTTTGCCCTTGAAGAAACGTTAAAATTCCTCTTATAACGTTTGTTTCTCTTTTTTAGTTTTTTCAAAATAAAACAGATTCGATTCCATTATATGTGGCTTTGATACACCATACTGTGGTTAACGAATGATAAAAGAGGAATATGTTACTGTGCCATTCAGAAGTACATACAGGGCATTCGTTAATATATGCAATTTCTTCACATTTTGAAAACCAAGTTAAACTTTCTGTACTACAAAGCTGAATTTTGCATCACGCTGTATATTTTTTACAAATCTCAACCAAATATGCTAACTAAATGTTCTACACATCATCATGGGAAAGTAATGCACAAATTACTACAAACTGCACTAAAAAATGAACGTAGTACCTGTTGCTTTAGAAGAAATAGTTAACCCTCTCACGGCTGATGAGACCACGTGACACTCGTTGTAACTGGAAAAGGTATGGCTTCAACCACTAATTTCTTTAATTTTTAAAAAACTTTCCTATTTGGTATATATATGTTGTTAGGCAACTATTCAACAATATAGCATATGTCATTCTACATATATATTATATTATTAATCATTGTTACTATATACTACATACTATTCGCCATATCTCTCAAACTTATTTACATATTTTGACGAAATAAAGCTAAAATTGAAGAGGAAACACCTCCATTTTGTCCTGTTGCGATAAGGGTCCTTTGCCCTTTTAGAAACCTTAAAATTCCTTTTATAACGTTTGTTTCTCTTTTTTAGTTTTTTCAAAATAAAACAGATTCGATTCCATTATATGTGGCTTTGACACACCATACTGTGGTTAACGAATGATAAAAGAGGAATATGTTACTGTGCCATTCAGAAGTACATACAGGGCATTCGTTAATATATGCAATTTTTTCACATTTTGAAAACCAAGTTAAACTTTCTGTACTATAAAGCTGAATTTTGCATCACCCTGTATATTTTTTCAAATCTCAACCAAATATGCTAACTAAATGTTCTACACATCACCATGGGAAACTAATGCACAAATTACTACAAACCTGCACTAAAAAATGAACGTAGTACCTGTTTCTTTAGAAGAAATAGTTAACCCTCTCATGGCTGATGAGACCACGTGACACTCGTTGTAACTGGAAAATGTAAGGCTTCAACCACTAATTTCTTCAATTTTAAAAAACTTTCCTATTTGGTATATATATGTTGTTAGGCAACTATTCAACAATATAGCATATGTCATTCTACATATATATTATATTATTAATCATTGTTACTATATACTACATACTATTCGCCTTATCTCCCAAACTTATTTACATATTTTGACGAAATAAAGCTAAAATTGAAGAGGAAACCCCTCCACTTTGTCCTGTTGCGATAAGGGTCCTTTGCCTTTTTAGAAACGTTAAAATTCCTCTTATAACGTTTGTTTCTCTTTTTTAGTTTTTTCAAAATAAAACAGATTCGATTCCATTATATGTGGCTTTGACACACCATACTGTGGTTAACGAATGATAAAAGAGGAATATGTTACTGTGCCATTCAGAAGTACATACAGGGCATTCGTTAATATATGCACTTTCTTCACATTTTGAAAACCAATTTATACTTTCTGTACTACAAAGCTGAATTTTGCATCACCCTGTATATTTTTTCCAAATCTCAACCAAATATGCTAACTAAATGTTCTACACATCATCATGGGAAAATAAATGCACAAATTACTACAAATTGCACTAAAAAATGAACGTAGTACCTGTTTCTTTAGAAGAAATAGTTAACCCTCTCACGGCTGATGAGACCACATGACACTCGTTGTAACTGGAAAATATATGGCTTCAACCACTAATTTCTTCAATTTTTTGTAAAAAACTCTCCTATTTGGTATATATGTTGTTAGGCAACTATTCAACAATATAGCATATGTCATTCTATATATATATTATATTGTTAATCATTGTTACTATATACTACATACTATTCGCCATATCTCCCAAACTTATTTACATATTTTGACGAAATAAAGCTAAAATTGAAGAGGAAACCACTCCGTTTTGTCCTGTTGCGATAAGTGTCCTTTGCCCTTGAAGAAACGTTAAAAGTTCTCTAATAACGTTTGTTTCTGTTTTTTAGTTTTTTCAAAATAAAACAGATTCGATTCCACTATATGTGGCTTTGACACACCATACTATGGTTAACGAATGATAAAAGAGGAATATGTTACTGTGCCATTCAGAAGTACATACAGGGCATTCGTTAATATATGCACTTTCTTCACATTTTGAAAACCAATTTATACTTTTTGTACTACAAAGATGAATTTTGCATCACCCTGTATATTTTTTCCAAATCTCAATCAAATATGCTAACTAAATGTTCTACTCATCATCATGAAAAACTAATGCACAAATTACTACAAACTGCACTAAAAAATGAACGTAGTACCTGTTGCTTTAGAAGAAATAGTTAACCCTCTCACGGCTGATGAGACCACGTGACACTCGTTGTAACTGGAAAATGTATGGCTTCAACCACTAATTTCTTCAATTTTTTTAAAAAACTTTCCTATATGGTATATATGTTGTTAGGCAATTATTCAACAATATAGCATATGTCATTCTATATATATATTATATTGTTAATCATTGTTACTATATACTACATACTATTCGCCATATCTCCCAAACTTATTTACATATTTTGACGAAATAAAGCTAAAATTGAAGAGGAATCCTCTCCGTTTTGTCCTGTTGCGATAAGTGTCCTTTGCCCTTGAAGAAACGTTAAAATTTCTCTTATAACGTTTTTTTCTGTTTTTTAGTTTTTTCAAAATAAAACAGATTCGATTCCATTATATGTGGCTTTGACACACCATACTGTGGTTAACGAATGATAAAAGAGGAATATGTTACTGTGCCATTCAGAAGTACATACAGGGCATTCGTTAATATATGCACTTTCTTCACATTTTGAAAACCAATTTATACTTTCTGTACTACAAAGCTGAATTTTGCATGACCCTGTATATTTTTTACAAATCTCAACCAAATATGCTAACTAAATGTTCTACACATCATCAAGGGAAACTAATGCGCAAATTACTACAAACTGCACTAAGAAATGAACGTAGTATTTGTTGCTTTAGAAGAAATAGTTAACCCTCTCACGGCTGATGAGACCACGTGACACTCGTTGTAACTGGAAAATGTATGGCCTCAACCACTAATTTCTTCAATTTTTAAAAAACTTTCCTATTTGGTATATATATGTTGTTAGGCAACTATTCAACAATATAGCATATGTCATTCTACATATATATTATATTGTTAATCATTGTTACTATATACTACATACTATTCGCCATATCTCCCAAACTTAATTACATATTTTGACGAAATAAAGCTAAAATTGAAGAGCAAACCTCTCCGTTTTGTCCTGTTGCGATAAGTGTCCTTTACCCTTGAAGAAACGTTAAAATTTCTCTTATAACGTTTGTTTCTGTTTTTTAGTTTTTTCAAAATAAAACATATTCGATTCCATTATATGTGGCTTTGACACACCATACTATGGTTAACGAATGATAAAAGAGGAATATGTTACTGTGCCATTCAGAAGTACATACAGGGCATTCGTTAATATATGCACTTTCTTCACATTTTGAAAACCAATTTATACTTTTTGTACTACAAAGATGAATTTTGCATCACCCTGTATATTTTTTCCAAATCTCAATCAAATATGCTAACTAAATGTTCTACACATCATCATGAAAAACTAATGCACAAATTACTACAAACTGCACTAAAAAATGAACGTAGTACCTGTTTCTTTAGAAGAAATAGTTAACCCTCTCACGGCTGATGAGACCACGTGACACTCGTTGTAACTTGAAAATATATGGCTTCAACCACTAATTTCTTCAATCTTTTGTAAAAAACTCTCCTATATGGTATATATGTTGTTAGGCAACTATTCAACAATATAGCATATGTCATTCTATATATATATTATATTGTTAATCATTGTTACTATATACTACATACTATTCGCCATATCTCCCAAACTTATTTACATATTTTGACGAAATAAAGCTAAAATTGAAGAGGAAACCTCTCCGTTTTGTCCTGTTGCGATAAGTGTCCTTTGCCCTTGAAGAAACGTTAAAATTTCTCTTATAACGTTTGTTTCTGTTTTTTAGTTTTTTCAAAATAAAACAGATTCGATTCCATTATATGTGGCTTTGACACACCATACTGTGGTTAACGAATGATAAAAGAGGAATATGTTACTGTGCCATTCAGAAGTACATACAGGGCATTCGTTAATATATGCACTTTCTTCACATTTTGAAAACCAATTTATACTTTCTGTACTACAAAGCTGAATTTTGCATCACCCTGTATATTTTTGCCAAATCTCAACCAAATATGCTAACTAAATGTTCTACACATCATCATGGGAAAATAAATGCACAAATTACTACAAATTGCACTAAAAAATGAACGTAGTACCTGTTTCTTTAGAAGAAATAGTTAACCCTCTCACGACTGATGAGACCACGTGACACTCGTTGCAACTGGAAAATGTATGGCTTCAACCACTAATTTCTTCAATTTTTTTTCAAAACTCTCCTATTTGGTACATATATGTTGTTAGGCAACTATTCAACAATATAGCATATGTCATTCTACATATATATTATATTCTTATCCATTTTTACTATATACTACATACTACTCGCCATATCTCCCAAAGTTATTTACACATTTTGACGAAATAAAGCTCAAAATGAAGGGCAAACCCATCCATTTTGTACGGTTGCGCTACAAGTCCTTTCTCCTTGAAGAAACATTAAAATTCCTCTTATAACGTTTGTTTCTCTTTTTTAGTTTTTTCAAAATAAAACAGATTCGATTCCACTATATGTGGCTTTGACACACCATACTATGGTTAACGAATGATAAAAGAGGAATATGTTACTGTGCCATTCAGAAGTACATACAGGGCATTCGTTAATATATGCACTTTCTTCACATTTTGAAAACCAATTTATACTTTTTGTACTACAAAGATGAATTTTGCATCACCCTGTATATTTTTTCCAAATCTCAATCAAATATGCTAACTAAATGTTCTACACATCATCATGAAAAACTAATGCACAAATTACTACAAACTGCACTAAGAAATGAACGTAGTATTTGTTGCTTTAGAAGAAATAGTTAACCCTCTCACGGCTGATGAGACCACGTGACACTCGTTGTAACTGGAAAATGTATGGCTTCAACCACTAATTTCTTCAATTTTTTTAAAAAACTCTCCTATATGGTATATATGTTGTTAGGCAACTATTCAACAATATAGCATATGTCATTCTATATATATATTATATTGTTAATCATTGTTACTATATACTACATACTATTCGCCATATCTCCCAAACTTATTTACATATTTTGACGAAATAAAGCTAAAATTGAAGAGGAAACCTCTCCGTTTTGTCCTGTTGCGATAAGTGTCCTTTGCCCTTGAAGAAACGTTAAAATTTCTCTTATAACGTTTTTTTCTGTTTTTTAGTTTTTTCAAAATAAAACAGATTCGATTCCATTATATGTGGCTTTGACACACCATACTGTGGTTAACGAATGATAAAAGAGGAATATGTTACTGTGCCATTCAGAAGTACATACAGGGCATTCGTTAATATATGCACTTTCTTCACATTTTGAAAACCAATTTATACTTTCTGTACTACAAAGCTGAATTTTGCATCACCCTGTATATTTTTTCCAAATCTCAACCAAATATGCTAACTAAATGTTCTACACATCATCATGGGAAAATAAATGCACAAATTACAACAAATTGCACTAAAAAATGAACGTAGTACCTGTTTCTTTAGAAGAAATAGTTAACCCTCTCACGGCTGATGAGACCACGTGACACTCGTTGTAACTGGAAAATATATGGCTTCAACTACTAATTTCTTCAATCTTTTTTAAAAAACTCTCCTATATGGTATATATGTTGTTAGGCAACTATTCAACAATATAGCATATGTCATTCTATATATATATTAAATTGTTAATCATTGTTACTATATACTACATACTATTCGCCATATCTCCCAAACTTATTTACATATTTTGACGAAATAAAGCTAAAATTGAAGAGGAGACCTCTCCGTTTTGTCCTGTTGCGATAAGTGTCCTTTGCCCTTGAAGAAACGTTAAAGTTTCTCTTATAACGTTTGTTTCTGTTTTTTAGTTTTTTCAAAATAAAACAGATTCGATTCCATTATATGTGGCTTTGACACACCATACTGTGGTTAACGAATGATAAAAGAGGAATATGTTACTGTGCCATTCAGAAGTACATACAGGGCATTCGTTAATATATGCACTTTCTTCACATTTTGAAAACCAATTTATACTTTCTGTACTACAAAGCTGAATTTTGCATCACCCTGTATATTTTTGCCAAATCTCAACCAAATATGCTAACTAAATGTTCTACACATCATCATGGGAAAATAAATGCACAAATTACTACAAATTGCACTAAAAAATGAACGTAGTACCTGTTTCTTTAGAAGAAATAGTTAACCCTCTCACGACTGATGAGACCACGTGACACTCGTTGCAACTGGAAAATGTATGGCTTCAACCACTAATTTCTTCAATTTTTTTTTCAAAACTCTCCTATTTGGTACATATATGTTGTTAGGCAACTATTCAACAATATAGCATATGTCATTCTACATATATATTATATTCTTATCCATTTTTACTATATACTACATACTACTCGCCATATCTCCCAAAGTTATTTACACATTTTGACGAAATAAAGCTCAAAATGAAGGGCAAACCCATCCATTTTGTACGGTTGCGTTACAGGTCCTTTGTCCTTGAAGAAACATTAAAATTCCTCTTATAACGTTTGTTTCTCTTTTTTAGTTTTTTCAAAATAAAACAGATTCGATTCCACTATATGTGGCTTTGACACACCATACTATGGTTAACGAATGATAAAAGAGGAATATGTTACTGTGCCATTCAGAAGTACATACAGGGCATTCGTTAATATATGCACTTTCTTCACATTTTGAAAACCAATTTATACTTTTTGTACTACAAAGATGAATTTTGCATCACCCTGTATATTTTTTCCAAATCTCAATCAAATATGCTAACTAAATGTTCTACACATCATCATGAAAAACTAATGCACAAATTACTACAAACTGCACTAAAAAATGAACGTAGTACCTGTTGCTTTAGAAGAAATAGTTAACCCTCTCACGGCTGATGAGACCACGTGACACTCGTTGTAACTGGAAAATGTATGGCTTCAACCACTAATTTCTTCAATTTTTTTAAAAAACTCTCCTATATGGTATATATGTTGTTAGGCAACTATTCAACAATATAGCATATGTCATTCTATATATATATTATATTGTTAATCATTGTTACTATATACTACATACTATTCGCCATATCTCCCAAACTTATTTACATATTTTGACGAAATAAAGCTAAAATTGAAGAGGAAACCTCTCCGTTTTGTCCTGTTGCGATAAGTGTCCTTTGCCCTTGAAGAAACGTTAAAATTTCTCTTATAACGTTTTTTTCTGTTTTTTAGTTTTTTCAAAATAAAACAGATTCGATTCCATTATATGTGGCTTTGACACACCATACTGTGGTTCACGAATGATAAAAGAGGAATATGTTACTGTGCCATTCAGAAGTACATACAGGGCATTCGTTAATATATGCACTTTCTTCACATTTTGAAAACCAATTTATACTTTCTGTACTACAAAGCTGAATTTTGCATGACCCTGTATATTTTTTACAAATCTCAACCAAATATGCTAACTAAATGTTCTACACATCATCAAGGGAAACTAATGCGCAAATTACTACAAACTGCACTAAGAAATGAACGTAGTATTTGTTGCTTTAGAAGAAATAGTTAACCCTCTCACGGCTGATGAGACCACGTGACACTCGTTGTAACTGGAAAATGTATGGCCTCAACCACTAATATCTTCAATTTTTAAAAAACTTTCCTATTTGGTATATATATGTTGTTAGGCAACTATTCAACAATATAGCATATGTCATTCTACATATATATTATATTGTTAATCATTGTTACTATATACTACATACTATTCGCCATATCTCCCAAACTTAATTACATATTTTGACGAAATAAAGCTAAAATTGAAGAGGAAACCTCTCCGTTTTGTCCTGTTGCGATAAGTGTCCTTTACCCTTGAAGAAACGTTAAAATTTCTCTTATAACGTTTTGTTTCTGTTTTTAGTTTTTTCAAAATAAAACATATTCGATTCCATTATATGTGGCTTTGACACACCATACTATGGTTAACGAATGATAAAAAGAGGAATATGTTACTGTGCCATTCAGAAGTACATACAGGGCATTCGTTAATATATGCACTTTCTTCACATTTTGAAAACCAATTTATACTTTTTGTACTACAAAGATGAATTTTGCATCACCCTGTATATTTTTTCCAAATCTCAATCAAATATGCTAACTAAATGTTCTACACATCATCATGAAAAACTAATGCACAAATTACTACAAACTGCACTAAGAAATGAACGTAGTATTTGTTGCTTTAGAAGAAATAGTTAACCCTCTCACGGCTGATGAGACCACGTGACACTCGTTGTAACTGGAAAATGTATGGCTTCAACCACTAATTTCTTCAATTTTTTTAAAAAACTCTCCTATATGGTATATATGTTGTTAGGCAACTATTCAACAATATAGCATATGTCATTCTATATATATATTATATTGTTAATCATTGTTACTATATACTACATACTATTCGCCATATCTCCCAAACTTATTTACATATTTTGACGAAATAAAGCTAAAATTGAAGAGGAAACCTCTCCGTTTTGTCCTGTTGCGATAAGTGTCCTTTGCCCTTGAAGAAACGTTAAAATTTCTCTTATAACGTTTTTTTCTGTTTTTTAGTTTTTTCAAAATAAAACAGATTCGATTCCATTATATGTGGCTTTGACACACCATACTGTGGTTAACGAATGATAAAAGAGGAATATGTTACTGTGCCATTCAGAAGTACATACAGGGCATTCGTTAATATATGCACTTTCTTCACATTTTGAAAACCAATTTATACTTTCTGTACTACAAAGCTGAATTTTGCATCACCCTGTATATTTTTTCCAAATCTCAACCAAATATGCTAACTAAATGTTCTACACATCATCATGGGAAAATAAATGCACAAATTACAACAAATTGCACTAAAAAATGAACGTAGTACCTGTTTCTTTAGAAGAAATAGTTAACCCTCTCACGGCTGATGAGACCACGTGACACTCGTTGTAACTGGAAAATATATGGCTTCAACTACTAATTTCTTCAATCTTTTTTAAAAAACTCTCCTATATGGTATATATGTTGTTAGGCAACTATTCAACAATATAGCATATGTCATTCTATATATATATTAAATTGTTAATCATTGTTACTATTTACTACATACTATTCGCCATATCTCCCAAACTTATTTACATATTTTGACGAAATAAAGCTAAAATTGAAGAGGAGACCTCTCCGTTTTGTCCTGTTGCGATAAGTGTCCTTTGCCCTTGAAGAAACGTTAAAGTTTCTCTTATAACGTTTGTTTCTGTTTTTTAGTTTTTTCAAAATAAAACAGATTCGATTCCATTATATGTGGCTTTGACACACCATACTGTGGTTAACGAATGATAAAAGAGGAATATGTTACTGTGCCATTCAGAAGTACATACAGGGCATTCGTTAATATATGCACTTTCTTCACATTTTGAAAACCAATTTATACTTTCTGTACTACAAAGCTGAATTTTGCATCACCCTGTATATTTTTGCCAAATCTCAACCAAATATGCTAACTAAATGTTCTACACATCATCATGGGAAAATAAATGCACAAATTACTACAAATTGCACTAAAAAATGAACGTAGTACCTGTTTCTTTAGAAGAAATAGTTAACCCTCTCACGACTGATGAGACCACGTGACACTCGTTGCAACTGGAAAATGTATGGCTTCAACCACTAATTTCTTCAATTTTTTTTTCACAACTCTCCTATTTGGTACATATATGTTGTTAGGCAACTATTCAACAATATAGCATATGTCATTCTACATATATATTATATTCTTATCCATTTTTACTATATACTACATACTACTCGCCATATCTCCCAAAGTTATTTACACATTTTGACGAAATAAAGCTCAAAATGAAGGGCAAACCCATCCATTTTGTACGGTTGCGTTACAGGTCCTTTGTCCTTGAAGAAACATTAAAATTCCTCTTATAACGTTTGTTTCTCTTTTTTAGTTTTTTCAAAATAAAACAGATTCGATTCCACTATATGTGGCTTTGACACACCATACTATGGTTAACGAATGATAAAAGAGGAATATGTTACTGTGCCATTCAGAAGTACATACAGGGCATTCGTTAATATATGCACTTTCTTCACATTTTGAAAACCAATTTATACTTTTTGTACTACAAAGATGAATTTTGCATCACCCTGTATATTTTTTCCAAATCTCAATCAAATATGCTAACTAAATGTTCTACACATCATCATGAAAAACTAATGCACAAATTACTACAAACTGCACTAAAAAATGAACGTAGTACCTGTTGCTTTAGAAGAAATAGTTAACCCTCTCACGGCTGATGAGACCACGTGACACTCGTTGTAACTGGAAAATGTATGGCTTCAACCACTAATTTCTTCAATTTTTTTAAAAAACTCTCCTATATGGTATATATGTTGTTAGGCAACTATTCAACAATATAGCATATGTCATTCTATATATATATTATATTGTTAATCATTGTTGCTATATACTACATACTATTCGCCATATCTCCCAAACTTATTTACATATTTTGACGAAATAAAGCTAAAATTGAAGAGGAAACCTCTCCGTTTTGTCCTGTTGCGATAAGTGTCCTTTGCCCTTGAAGAAACGTTAAAATTTCTCTTATAACGTTTTTTTCTGTTTTTTAGTTTTTTCAAAATAAAACAGATTCGATTCCATTATATGTGGCTTTGACACACCATACTGTGGTTCACGAATGATAAAAGAGGAATATGTTACTGTGCCATTCAGAAGTACATACAGGGCATTCGTTAATATATGCACTTTCTTCACATTTTGAAAACCAATTTATACTTTCTGTACTACAAAGCTGAATTTTGCATGACCCTGTATATTTTTTCCAAATCTCAACCAAATATGCTAACTAAATGTTCTACACATCATCAAGGGAAACTAATGCGCAAATTACTACAAACTGCACTAAGAAATGAACGTAGTATTTGTTGCTTTAGAAGAAATAGTTAACCCTCTCACGGCTGATGAGACCACGTGACACTCGTTGTAACTGGAAAATGTATGGCCTCAACCACTAATATCTTCAATTTTTAAAAAACTTTCCTATTTGGTATATATATGTTGTTAGGCAACTATTCAACAATATAGCATATGTCATTCTACATATATATTATATTGTTAATCATTGTTACTATATACTACATACTATTCGCCATATCTCCCAAACTTAATTACATATTTTGACGAAATAAAGCTAAAATTGAAGAGGAAACCTCTCCGTTTTGTCCTGTTGCGATAAGTGTCCTTTACCCTTGAAGAAACGTTAAAATTTCTCTTATAACGTTTGTTTCTGTTTTTTAGTTTTTTCAAAATAAAACATATTCGATTCCATTATATGTGGCTTTGACACACCATACTATGGTTAACGAATGATAAAAGAGGAATATGTTACTGTGCCATTCAGAAGTACATACAGGGCATTCGTTAATATATGCACTTTCTTCACATTTTGAAAACCAATTTATACTTTTTGTACTACAAAGATGAATTTTGCATCACCCTGTATATTTTTTCCAAATCTCAATCAAATATGCTAACTAAATGTTCTACACATCATCATGAAAAACTAATGCACAAATTACTACAAACTGCACTAAAAAATGAACGTAGTACCTGTTGCTTTAGAAGAAATATTTAACCCTCTCACGGCTGATGAGACCACGTGACACTCGTTGTAACTGGAAAATGTATGGCTTCAACCACTAATTTCTTCAATTTTTTTTAAAAACTTTCCTATTTGTTATATATATGTTGTTATTCAACTATTCAACAAGATAGCATATGTCATTCTACATATATATTAAATTGTTAATCATTGTTACTATATACTACATACTATTCGCCATATCTCCCAAACTTATTTACATATTTTGACGAAATAAAGCTAAAATTGAAGAGGAAACCTTTCCGTTTTGTCCTGTTGCGATAAGTGTCTTTTGCCCTTGAAGAAACGTTAAAATTCTTCGTATAACGTTTGTTTCTCTTTTTTAGTTTTTTCAAAATAAAACAGATTCGATTCCATTATATGTGGCTTTGACACACCATACTATGGTTAACGAATGATAAAAGAGGAATATGTTACTGTGCCATTCAGAAGTACATACAGGGCATTCGTTAATATATGCACTTTCTTCACATTTTGAAAACCAATTTATACTTTTTGTACTACAAAGATGAATTTTGCATCACCCTGTATATTTTTTCCAAATCTCAATCAAATATGCTAACTAAATGTTCTACACATCATCATGAAAAACTAATGCACAAATTACTACAAACTGCACTAAAAAATGAACGTAGTACCTGTTTCTTTAGAAGAAATAGTTAACCCTCTCACGGCTGATGAGACCACGTGACACTCGTTGTAACTTGAAAATATATGGCTTCAACCACTAATTTCTTCAATCTTTTGTAAAAAACTCTCCTATATGGTATATATGTTGTTAGGCAACTATTCAACAATATAGCATATGTCATTCTATATATATATTATATTGTTAATCATTGTTACTATATACTACATACTATTCGCCATATCTCCCAAACTTATTTACAT
Organism: Thermobia domestica; assembly: GCF_964235325.1. Classification (NCBI taxonomy): domain Eukaryota; kingdom Metazoa; phylum Arthropoda; class Insecta; order Zygentoma; family Lepismatidae; genus Thermobia; species Thermobia domestica. Next base: position 17,152 of record NW_027657317.1, on the reverse strand, counting down.
ATTTTGACGAAATAAAGCTAAAATTGAAGAGGAAACCTCTCCGTTTTGTCCTGTTGCGATAAGTGTCCTTTGCCCTTGAAGAAACGTTAAAATTTCTCTTATAACGTTTGTTTCTGTTTTTTAGTTTTTTCAAAATAAAACAGATTCGATTCCATTATATGTGGCTTTGACACACCATACTGTGGTTAACGAATGATAAAAGAGGAATATGTTACTGTGCCATTCAGAAGTACATACAGGGCATTCGTTAATATATGCACTTTCTTCACATTTTGAAAACCAATTTATACTTTCTGTACTACAAAGCTGAATTTTGCATCACCCTGTATATTTTTGCCAAATCTCAACCAAATATGCTAACTAAATGTTCTACACATCATCATGGGAAAATAAATGCACAAATTACTACAAATTGCACTAAAAAATGAACGTAGTACCTGTTTCTTTAGAAGAAATAGTTAACCCTCTCACGACTGATGAGACCACGTGACACTCGTTGCAACTGGAAAATGTATGGCTTCAACCACTAATTTCTTCAATTTTTTTTCAAAACTCTCCTATTTGGTACATATATGTTGTTAGGCAACTATTCAACAATATAGCATATGTCATTCTACATATATATTATATTCTTATCCATTTTTACTATATACTACATACTACTCGCCATATCTCCCAAAGTTATTTACACATTTTGACGAAATAAAGCTCAAAATGAAGGGCAAACCCATCCATTTTGTACGGTTGCGCTACAAGTCCTTTCTCCTTGAAGAAACATTAAAATTCCTCTTATAACGTTTGTTTCTCTTTTTTAGTTTTTTCAAAATAAAACAGATTCGATTCCACTATATGTGGCTTTGACACACCATACTATGGTTAACGAATGATAAAAGAGGAATATGTTACTGTGCCATTCAGAAGTACATACAGGGCATTCGTTAATATATGCACTTTCTTCACATTTTGAAAACCAATTTATACTTTTTGTACTACAAAGATGAATTTTGCATCACCCTGTATATTTTTTCCAAATCTCAATCAAATATGCTAACTAAATGTTCTACACATCATCATGAAAAACTAATGCACAAATTACTACAAACTGCACTAAGAAATGAACGTAGTATTTGTTGCTTTAGAAGAAATAGTTAACCCTCTCACGGCTGATGAGACCACGTGACACTCGTTGTAACTGGAAAATGTATGGCTTCAACCACTAATTTCTTCAATTTTTTTAAAAAACTCTCCTATATGGTATATATGTTGTTAGGCAACTATTCAACAATATAGCATATGTCATTCTATATATATATTATATTGTTAATCATTGTTACTATATACTACATACTATTCGCCATATCTCCCAAACTTATTTACATATTTTGACGAAATAAAGCTAAAATTGAAGAGGAAACCTCTCCGTTTTGTCCTGTTGCGATAAGTGTCCTTTGCCCTTGAAGAAACGTTAAAATTTCTCTTATAACGTTTTTTTCTGTTTTTTAGTTTTTTCAAAATAAAACAGATTCGATTCCATTATATGTGGCTTTGACACACCATACTGTGGTTAACGAATGATAAAAGAGGAATATGTTACTGTGCCATTCAGAATTACATACAGGGCATTCGTTAATATATGCACTTTCTTCACATTTTGAAAACCAATTTATACTTTCTGTACTACAAAGCTGAATTTTGCATCACCCTGTATATTTTTTCCAAATCTCAACCAAATATGCTAACTAAATGTTCTACACATCATCATGGGAAAATAAATGCACAAATTACAACAAATTGCACTAAAAAATGAACGTAGTACCTGTTTCTTTAGAAGAAATAGTTAACCCTCTCACGGCTGATGAGACCACGTGACACTCGTTGTAACTGGAAAATATATGGCTTCAACTACTAATTTCTTCAATCTTTTTTAAAAAACTCTCCTATATGGTATATATGTTGTTAGGCAACTATTCAACAATATAGCATATGTCATTCTATATATATATTAAATTGTTAATCATTGTTACTATATACTACATACTATTCGCCATATCTCCCAAACTTATTTACATATTTTGACGAAATAAAGCTAAAATTGAAGAGGAGACCTCTCCGTTTTGTCCTGTTGCGATAAGTGTCCTTTGCCCTTGAAGAAACGTTAAAGTTTCTCTTATAACGTTTGTTTCTGTTTTTTAGTTTTTTCAAAATAAAACAGATTCGATTCCATTATATGTGGCTTTGACACACCATACTGTGGTTAACGAATGATAAAAGAGGAATATGTTACTGTGCCATTCAGAAGTACATACAGGGCATTCGTTAATATATGCACTTTCTTCACATTTTGAAAACCAATTTATACTTTCTGTACTGCAAAGCTGAATTTTGCATCACCCTGTATATTTTTGCCAAATCTCAACCAAATATGCTAACTAAATGTTCTACACATCATCATGGGAATATAAATGCACAAATTACTACAAATTGCACTAAAAAATGAACGTAGTACCTGTTTCTTTAGAAGAAATAGTTAACCCTCTCACGACTGATGAGACCACGTGACACTCGTTGCAACTGGAAAATGTATGGCTTCAACCACTAATTTCTTCAATTTTTTTTTCAAAACTCTCCTATTTGGTACATATATGTTGTTAGGCAACTATTCAACAATATAGCATATGTCATTCTACATATATATTATATTCTTATCCATTTTTACTATATACTACATACTACTCGCCATATCTCCCAAAGTTATTTACACATTTTGACGAAATAAAGCTCAAAATGAAGGGCAAACCCATCCATTTTGTACGGTTGCGTTACAGGTCCTTTGTCCTTGAAGAAACATTAAAATTCCTCTTATAACGTTTGTTTCTCTTTTTTAGTTTTTTCAAAATAAAACAGATTCGATTCCACTATATGTGGCTTTGACACACCATACTATGGTTAACGAATGATAAAAGAGGAATATGTTACTGTGCCATTCAGAAGTACATACAGGGCATTCGTTAATATATGCACTTTCTTCACATTTTGAAAACCAATTTATACTTTTTGTACTACAAAGATGAATTTTGCATCACCCTGTATATTTTTTCCAAATCTCAATCAAATATGCTAACTAAATGTTCTACACATCATCATGAAAAACTAATGCACAAATTACTACAAACTGCACTAAAAAATGAACGTAGTACCTGTTGCTTTAGAAGAAATAGTTAACCCTCTCACGGCTGATGAGACCACGTGACACTCGTTGTAACTGGAAAATGTATGGCTTCAACCACTAATTTCTTCAATTTTTTTAAAAAACTCTCCTATATGGTATATATGTTGTTAGGCAACTATTCAACAATATAGCATATGTCATTCTATATATATATTATATTGTTAATCATTGTTACTATATACTACATACTATTCGCCATATCTCCCAAACTTATTTACATATTTTGACGAAATAAAGCTAAAATTGAAGCGGAAACCTCTCCGTTTTGTCCTGTTGCGATAAGTGTCCTTTGCCCTTGAAGAAACGTTAAAATTTCTCTTATAACGTTTTTTTCTGTTTTTTAGTTTTTTCAAAATAAAACAGATTCGATTCCATTATATGTGGCTTTGACACACCATACTGTGGTTCACGAATGATAAAAGAGGAATATGTTACTGTGCCATTCAGAAGTACATACAGGGCATTCGTTAATATATGCACTTTCTTCACATTTTGAAAACCAATTTATACTTTCTGTACTACAAAGCTGAATTTTGCATGACCCTGTATATTTTTTACAAATCTCAACCAAATATGCTAACTAAATGTTCTACACATCATCAAGGGAAACTAATGCGCAAATTACTACAAACTGCACTAAGAAATGAACGTAGTATTTGTTGCTTTAGAAGAAATAGTTAACCCTCTCACGGCTGATGAGACCACGTGACACTCGTTGTAACTGGAAAATGTATTGCCTCAACCACTAATATCTTCAATTTTTAAAAAGCTTTCCTATTTGGTATATATATGTTGTTAGGCAACTATTCAACAATATAGCATATGTCATTCTACATATATATTATATTGTTAATCATTGTTACTATATACTACATACTATTCGCCATATCTCCCAAACTTAATTACATATTTTGACGAAATAAAGCTAAAATTGAAGAGCAAACCTCTCCGTTTTGTCCTGTTGCGATAAGTGTCCTTTACCCTTGAAGAAACGTTAAAATTTCTCTTATAACGTTTGTTTCTGTTTTTTAGTTTTTTCAAAATAAAACATATTCGATTCCATTATATGTGGCTTTGACACACCATACTATGGTTAACGAATGATAAAAGAGGAATATGTTACTGTGCCATTCAGAAGTACATACAGGGCATTCGTTAATATATGCACTTTCTTCACATTTTGAAAACCAATTTATACTTTTTGTACTACAAAGATGAATTTTGCATCACCCTGTATATTTTTTCCAAATCTCAATCAAATATGCTAACTAAATGTTCTACACATCATCATGAAAAACTAATGCACAAATTACTACAAACTGCACTAAAAAATGAACGTAGTACCTGTTGCTTTAGAAGAAATATTTAACCCTCTCACGGCTGATGAGACCACGTGACACTCGTTGTAACTGGAAAATGTATGGCTTCAACCACTAATTTCTTCAATTTTTTTTAAAAACTTTCCTATTTGTTATATATATGTTGTTATTCAACTATTCAACAAGATAGCATATGTCATTCTACATATATATTAAATTGTTAATCATTGTTACTATATACTACATACTATTCGCCATATCTCCCAAACTTATTTACATATTTTGACGAAATAAAGCTAAAATTGAAGAGGAAACCTTTCCGTTTTGTCCTGTTGCGATAAGTGTCTTTTGCCCTTGAAGAAACGTTAAAATTCTTCTTATAACGTTTGTTTCTCTTTTTTAGTTTTTTCAAAATAAAACAGATTCGATTCCATTATATGTGGCTTTGACACACCATACTGTGGTTAACGAATGATAAAAGAGGAATATGTTACTGTGCCATTCAGAAGTACATACAGGGCATTCGTTAATATATGCACTTTCTTCACATTTTGAAAACCAATTTATACTTTCTGTACTACAAAGCTGAATTTTGCATCACCCTGTATATTTTTTCCAAATCTCAACCAAATATGCTAACTAAATGTTCTACACATCATCATGGGAAAATAAATGCACAAATTACAACAAATTGCACTAAAAAATGAACGTAGTACCTGTTTCTTTAGAAGAAATAGTTAACCCTCTCACGGCTGATGAGACCACGTGACACTCGTTGTAACTGGAAAATGTATGGCTTCAACCACTAATTTCTTCAATCTTTTGTAAAAAACTCTCCTATATGGTATATATGTTGTTAGGCAACTATTCAACAATATAGCATATGTCATTCTATATATATATTATATTAATAATCATTGTTACTATATACTACATACTATTCGCCATATCTCCCAAACTTATTTACATATTTTGACGAAATAAAGCTAAAATTGAAGAGGAAACCTCTCCGTTTTGTCCTGTTGCGATAAGTGTCCTTTGCCCTTGAAGAAACGTTAAAATTTCTCTTATAACGTTTGTTTCTGTTTTTTAGTTTTTTCAAAATAAAACAGATTCGATTCCATTATATGTGGCTTTGACACACCATACTGTGGTTAACGAATGATAAAAGAGGAATATGTTACTGTGCCATTCAGAAGTACATACAGGGCATTCGTTAATATATGCACTTTCTTCACATTTTCAAAACCAATTTATACTTTCTGTACTACAAAGCTGAATTTTGCATCACCCTGTATATTTTTTCCAAATCTCAACCAAATATGCTAACTAAATGTTCTACACATCATCATGGGAAAATAAATGCACAAATTACAACAAATTGCACTAAAAAATGAACGTAGTACCTGTTTCTTTAGAAGAAATAGTTAACCCTCTCACGGCTGATGAGACCACGTGACACTCGTTGTAACTGGAAAATATATGGCTTCAACCACTAATTTCTTCAATCTTTTGTAAAAAACTCTCCTATATGGTATATATGTTGTTAGGCAACTATTCAACAATATAGCATATGTCATTCTATATATATATTATATTGTTAATCATTGTTACTATATACTACATACTATTCGCCATATCTCCCAAACTTATTTACATATTTTGACGAAATAAAGCTAAAATTGAAGAGGAAACCTCTCCGTTTTGTCCTGTTGCGATAAGTGTCCTTTGCCCTTGAAGAAACGTTAAAATTTCTCTTATAACCTTTTTTTTTCTGTTTTTTAGTTTTTTCAAAATAAAATTGATTCGATTCCATTATATGTGGCTTTGACACACCATACTGTGGTTCACGAATGATAAAAGAGGAATATGTTACTGTGCCATTCAGAAGTACATACAGGGCATTCGTTAATATATGCACTTTCTTCACATTTTGAAAACCAATTTATACTTTCTGTACTACAAAGCTGATATTTGCATGACCCTGTATATTTTTTACAAATCTCAACCAAATATGCTAACTAAATGTTCTACACATCATCAAGGGAAACTAATGCGCAAATTACTACAAACTGCACTAAGAAATGAACGTAGTATTTGTTGCTTTAGAAGAAATAGTTAACCCTCTCACGGCTGATGAGACCACGTGACACTCGTTGTAACTGGAAAATGTATGGCCTCAACCACTAATTTCTTCAATTTTTAAAAAACTTTCCTATTTGTTATATATATGTTGTTAGGCAACTATTCAACAATATAGCATATGTCATTCTACATATATATTATATTGTTAATCATTGTTACTATATACTACATACTATTCGCCATATCTCCCAAACTTAATTACATATTTTGACGAAATAAAGCTAAAATTGAAGAGGAAACCTCTCCGTTTTGTCCTGTTGCGATAAGTGTCCTTTACCCTTGAAGAAACGTTAAAATTTCTCTTATAACGTTTGTTTCTGTTTTTTAGTTTTTTCAAAATAAAACATATTCGATTCCATTATATGTGGCTTTGACACACCATACTGTGGTTAACGAATGATAAAAGAGGAATATGTTACTGTGCCATTCAGAAGTACATACAGGGCATTCGTTAATATATGCACTTTCTTCACATTTTGAAAACCAATTTATACTTTTTGTACTACAAAGATGAATTTTGCATCACCCTGTATATTTTTTCCAAATCTCAATCAAATATGCTAACTAAATGTTCTACACATCATCATGAAAAACTAATGCACAAATTACTACAAACTGCACTAAAAAATGAACGTAGTACCTGTTGCTTTAGAAGAAATAGTTAACCCTCTCACGGCTGATGAGACCACGTGACACTCGTTGTAACTGGAAAATGTATGGCTTCAACCACTAATTTCTTCAATTTTTTTTAAAAACTTTCCTATTTGTTATATATATGTTGTTATTCAACTATTCAACAAGATAGCATATGTCATTCTACATATATATTAAATTGTTAATCATTGTTACTATATACTACATACTATTCGCCATATCTCCCAAACTTATTTACATATTTTGACGAAATAAAGCTAAAATTGAAGAGGAAACCTTTCCGTTTTGTCCTGTTGCGATAAGTGTCTTTTGCCCTTGAAGAAACGTTAAAATTCTTCTTATAACGTTTGTTTCTCTTTTTTAGTTTTTTCAAAATAAAACAGATTCGATTCCATTATATGTGGCTTTGACACACCATACTGTGGTTAACGAATGATAAAAGAGGAATATGTTACTGTGCCATTCAGAAGTACATACAGGGCATTCGTTAATATATGCACTTTCTTCACATTTTGAAAACCAATTTATACTTTCTGTACTACAAAGCTGAATTTTGCATCACCCTGTATATTTTTTCCAAATCTCAACCAAATATGCTAACTAAATGTTCTACACATCATCATGGGAAAATAAATGCACAAATTACAACAAATTGCACTAAAAAATGAACGTAGTACCTGTTTCTTTAGAAGAAATAGTTAACCCTCTCACGGCTGATGAGACCACGTGACACTCGTTGTAACTGGAAAATATATGGCTTCAACCACTAATTTCTTCAATCTTTTGTAAAAAACTCTCCTATATGGTATATATGTTGTTAGGCAACTATTCAACAATATAGCATATGTCATTCTATATATATATTATATTGTTAATCATTGTTACTATATACTACATACTATTCGCCTTATCTCTTAAACTATTTACATATTTTGACGAAATAAAGCTAAAATTGAAGACGAAACCCCTCCACTTTGTCCTGTTGCGATAAGGGTCCCTTGCCCTTTTAGAAACGTTAAATTTCCTCTTATAACGTTTGTTTCTCTTTTTTAGTTTTTTCAAAATAAAAAGATTCGATTCCATTATATGTGGCTTTGACACACCATACTGTGGTTAACGAATGATAAAAGAGGAATATGTTACTGTGCCATTCAGAAGTACATACAGGGCATTCGTTAATATATGCACTTTCTTCACATTTTCAAAACCAATTTATACTTTCTGTACTACAAAGCTGAATTTTGCATCACCCTGTATATTTTTTCCAAATCTCAACCAAATATGCTAACTAAATGTTCTACACATCATCATGGGAAAATAAATGCACAAATTACTACAAATTGCACTAAAAAATGAACGTAGTACCTGTTTCTTTAGAAGAAATAGTTAACCCTCTCACGACTGATGAGACCACGTGACACCCGTTGCAACTGGAAAATGTATGGCTTCAACCACTAATTTCTTCAATTTTTTTTTTCAAAACTCTCCTATTTGGTACATATATGTTGTTAGGCAACTATTCAACCATATAGCATATGTCATTCTACATATATATTATATTCTTATCCATTGTTACTATATACTACATACTATTCGCCATATCTCCCAAAGTTATTTACACATTTTGACGAAATAAAGCTCAAAATGAAGGGCAAACCCATCCATTTTGTACGGTTGCGTTACAGGTCCTTTGTCCTTGAAGAAACATTAAAATTCCTCTTATAACGTTTGTTTCTCTTTCTTAGTTTTTTCAAAATAAAACAGATTCGATTCCATTATATGTGGCTTTGACACACCATACTATGGTTAACGAATGATAAAAGAGGAATATGTTACTGTGCCATTCAGAAGTACATACAGGGCATTCGTTAATATATGCACTTTCTTCACATTTTGAAAACCAAGTTAAACTTTCTGTACTACAAAGCTGAATTTTGCATCACCCTGTATATTTTTTACAAATCTCAACCAAATATGCTAACTAAATGTTCTACACATCATCAAGGGAAACTAATGCGCAAATTACTACAAACTGCACTAAGAAATGAACGTTGTATTTGTTGCTTTAGAAGAAACAGTTAACCCTCTCACGGCTGATGAGAGCACGTGACACTCGTTGTAAGTGGAAAATGTATGGCTTCAACCACTAATTTCTTCAATTTTTAAAAAACTTTCCTATTTGGTATATATATGTTGTTAGGCAACTATTCAACAATATAGCATATGTCATTCTACATATATATTATATTGTTAATCATTGTTACTATATACTACATACTAGTCGCCATATCTCCCAAACTTATTTACATATTTTGACGAAATAAAGCTAAAATTGAAGAGGAAACCTCTCCGTTTTTTCCTGTTGCGATAAGTGTCCTTTGCCCTTTTAGAAACGTTAAAATTTCTCTTATAACGTTTGTTTCTGTTTTTTAGTTTTTTCAAAATAAAACAGATTCGATTCCATTATATGTGGCTTTGACACACCATACTGTGGTTAACGAATGATAAAAGAGGAATATGTTACTGTGCCATTCAGAAGTACATACAAGGCATTCGTTAATTTATGCACTTTCTTCACATTTTGAAAACCAATTTATACTTTCTGTACTACAAAGCTGAATTTTGCATCACCCTGTATATTTTTTCCAAATCTCAACCAAATATGCTAACTAAATGTTCTACACATCATCATTGGAAAATAAATGCACAAATTACTACAAATTGCACTAAAAAATGAACGTAGTACCTGTTTCTTTAGAAGAAATAGTTAACCCTCTCACGACTGATGAGACCACGTGACACTCGTTGTAACTGGAAAATGTATGGCTTCAACCTCTAATTTCTTCAATTTTTTTTAAAAACTCTCCTATTTGGTACATATATGTTGTTAGGCAACTATTCAACAATATAGCATATGTCATTCTACATATATATTATATTCTTATCCATTGTTACTATATACTACATACTACTCGCCATATCTCCCAAAGTTATTTACATATTTTCACGAAATAAAGCTCAAATTGAAGGGCAAACCCATCCATTTTGTACCGTTGCGTTACAGGTCCTTTGTCCTTGAAGAAACATTAAAATTCCTCTTATAACGTTTGTTTCTCTTTTTTAGTTTTTTCAAAATAGAACAGATTCGATTCCATTATATGTGGCTTTGACACACCATACTATGGTTAACGAATGATAAAAGAAGGAATATGTTACTGTGCCATTCAGAAGTACATACAGGGCATTCGTTAATATATGCACTTTCTTCACATTTTGAAAACCAAGTTAAACTTTCTGTACTACAAAGCTGAATTTTGCATCACCCTGTATATTTTTTACAAATCTCAACCAAATATGCTAACTAAATGTTCTACACATCATCATGGGAAACTAATGCACAAATTACTACAAACTGCACTAAGAAATGAACGTAGTATTTGTTGCTTTAGAAGAAATAGTTAACCCTCTCACGGCTGATGAGACCACGTGACACTCGTTGTAACTTTAAAATGTATGGCTTCAACCACTAATTTCTTCAATTTTTAAAAAACTTTCCTATTTGGTATATATATGTTGTTAGGCAACTATTCAACAATATAGCATATGTCATTCTACATATATATTATATTGTTAATCATTGTTACTATATACTACATACTATTCGCCATATCTCCCAAACTTATTTACATATTTTGACGAAATAAAGCTAAAATTGAAGAGGAAACCTCTCCGTTTTGTCCTGTTGCGATAAGTGTCCTTTGCCCTTGAAGAAACGTTAAAATTTCTTTTATAACGTTTGTTTCTGTTTTTAGTTTTTTCAAAATAAAACAGATTCGATTCCATTATATGTGGCTTTGACACACCATACTGTGGTTAACGAATGATAAAAGAGGAATATGTTACTGTGCCATTCAGAAGTACATACAGGGCATTCGTTAATATATGCACTTTCTTCACATTTTGAAAACCAATTTATACTTTCTGTACTACAAAGCTGAATTTTGCATCACCCTGTATATTTTTTCCAAATCTCAAACAAATATGCTAACTAAATGTTCTACACATCATCATTGGAAAATAAATGCACAAATTACTACAAATTGCACTAAAAAATGAACGTAGTACCTGTTTCTTTAGAAGAAATAGTTAACCCTCTCACGACTGATGAGACCACGTGACACTCGTTGTAACTGGAAAATGTAAGGCTTCAACCACTAATTTCTTCAATTTTTTTTAAAAACTCTCCTATTTGGTACATATATGTTGTTAGGCAACTATTCAACAATATAGCATATGTCATTCTACATATATATTATATTCTTATCCATTGTTACTATATACTACATACTACTCGCCATATCTCCCAAAGTTATTTACATATTTTGACGAAATAAAGCTCAAATTGAAGGGCAAACCCGTCCATTTTGTACGGTTGCGTTACAGGTCCTTTGTCCTTGAAGAAACATTAAAATTCCTCTTATAACGTTTGTTTCTCTTTTTTAGTTTTTTCAAAATAAAACAGATTCGATTCCATTATATGTGGCTTTGACACACCATACTATGGTTAACGAATGATAAAAGAGGAATATGTTACTGTGCCATTCAGAAGTACATACAGGGCATTCGTTAATATATGCACTTTCTTAACATTTTGAAAACCAAGTTAAACTTTCTGTACTACAAAGCTGAATTTTGCATCACCCGGTATATTTTTTACAAATCTCCACCAAATATGCTAACTAAATGTTCTACACATCATCATGGGAAACTAATGCACAAATTACTACAAACTGCACTAAGAAATGAACGTAGTATTTGTTGCTTTAGAAGAAATAGTTAACCCTCTCACGGCTGATGAGACCACGTGACACTCGTTGTAACTGGAAAATGTATGGCTTCAACCACTAATTTCTTCAATTTTTAAAAAACTTTCCTATTTGGTATATATATGTTGTTACGCAACTATTCAACAATATAGCATATGTCATTCTACATATATATTATATTATTAATCATTGTTACTATATACTACATACTATTCGCCTTATCTCTTAAACTATTTAATATTTTGACGAAATAAAGCTAAAATTGAAGAGGAAACCCCTCCACTTTGTCCTGTTGCGATAAGGGTCCCTTGCCCTTTTAGAAACGTTAAAATTCCTCTTATAACGTTTGTTTCTCTTTTTTAGTTTTTTCAAAATAGAACAGATTCGATTCCATTATATGTGGCTTTGACACACCATACTGTGGTTAACGAATGATAAAAGAGGAATATGTTACTGTGCCATTCAGAAGTACATACAGGGCATTCGTTATTATATGCACTTTCTTCACATTTTGAAAACCAATTTATACCTTCTGTACTACAAAGCTGAATTTTGCATCACCCTGTATATTTTTTCCAAATCTAAACCAAATATGCTAACTAAATGTTCTACACATCATCATGGGAAACTAATGCACAAATTACTACAAACTGCATTAAAAATTAACGTTGTACCTGTTGCTTTAGAAGAAATAGTTAACCCTCTCACGGCTGATGAGACCACGTGACACTCGTTGTAACTGGAAAATATTTGGCTTCAACCACTAATTTCTTCAATTTTTTTAAAAACTTTCCTATTTGGTATATATATGTTGCTAGGCAACCATTCAACCATATAGCATATGTCATTCTACATATATATTATATTGTTAATCATACTTACTATATACTACATACTATTCGCCATATCTCCCAAACTTTTTTACATATTTTGACGAAATAAAGCTCAAATTGAAAAGCAATCCCATCCATTTTGTACGGTTGCGTTACAGGTCCTTTGTCCTTGAAGAAACATTAAAATTCCTCTTATAACGTTTGTTTCTCTTTTTTAGTTTTTTCAAAATAAAACAGATTCGATTCCATTATATGTGGCTTTGACACACCATACTATGGTTAACGAATGATAAAAGAAGGAATATGTTACTGTGCCATTCAGAAGTACATACAGGGCATTCGTTAATATATGCACTTTCTTCACATTTTGAAAACCAAGTTAAACTTTCTGTACTACAAAGCTGAATTTTGCATCACCCTGTATATTTTTTACAAATCTCTACCAAATATGCTAACTAAATGTTCTACACATCATCATGGGAAACTAATGCACAAATTACTACAAACTGCACTAAGAAATGAACGTAGTATTTGTTGCTTTAGAAGAAATAGTTAACCCTCTCACGGCTGATGAGACCACGTGACACTCGTTGTAACTGGAAAATGTATGGCTTCAAGCACTAATTTCTTCAATTTTTAAAAAAACTTTCCTATTTGGTATATATATGTTGTTACGCAACTATTCAACAATATAGCATATGTCATTCTACATATATATTATATTATTAATCATTGTTACTATATACTACATACTATTCGCCTTATCTCTTAAACTATTTACATATTTTGACGAAATAAAGCCAAAATTGAAGACGAAACCCCTCCACTTTGTCCTGTTGCGATAAGGGTCCCTTGCCCTTTTAGAAACGTTAAATTTCCTCTTATAACGTTTGTTTCTCTTTTTTAGTTTTTTCAAAATAAAAAGATTCGATTCCATTATATGTGGCTTTGACACACCATACTGTGGTTAACGAATGATAAAAGAGGAATATGTTACTGTGCCATTCAGAAGTACATACAGGGCATTCGTTAATATATGCACTTTCTTCACATTTTGAAAACCAATTTATACCTTCTGTACTACAAAGCTGAATTTTGCATCACCCTGTATATTTTTTCCAAATCTAAACCAAATATGCTAACTAAATGTTCTACACATCATCATGGGAAACTAATGCACAAATTACTACAAACTGCATTAAAAATTAACGTAGTACCTGTTGCTTTAGAAGAAATAGTTAACCCTCTCACGCCTGATGAGACCACGTGACACTCGTTGTAACTGGAAAATATATGGCTTCAACCACTAATTTCTTCAATTTTTTTAAAAACTTTCCTATTTGGTATATATATGTTGCTAGGCAACCATTCAACAATATAGCATATGTCATTCTACATATATATTATATTGTTAATCATACTTACTATATACTACATACTATTCGCCATATCTCCCAAACTTTTTTACATATTTTGACGAAATAAAGCTAAAATTGAAGCGGAAACCTCTCCATTTTGTCCTGTTGCGATAAGTGTCCTTTGTCCTTGAAGAAACGTTAAAATTCCTCTTATAACCTTTGTTTCTCTTTTTTAGTTTTTTCAAAATAAAACAGATTCGATTCCATTATATGTGGCTTTGACACACCATAGTGTTGTTAACGAATGATAAAAGAGGAATATGTTACTGTGCCATTCAGAAGTACATACAGGGCATTCGTTAATATATGCACTTTCTTCACATTTTGAAAACCAATTTATACTTTCTGTACTACAAAGCTGAATTTTGCATCACCCTGTATATTTTTTCAAAATCTAAACCAAATATGCTAACTAAATGTTCTACACATCATCATGGGAAAATAAATGCACAAATTACTACAAATTGCACTAAAAAATGAACGTAGTACCTGTTTCTTTAGAAGAAATAGTTAACCCTCTCACGGCTGATGAGACCACGTGACACTCGTTGTAACTGGAAAATATATGGCTTCAACCACTAATTTCTTCAATTTTTTGTAAAAAACTCTCTTATTTGGTATATATGTTGTTAGGCAACTATTCAACATTATAGCATATGTCATTCTATATATATATTATATTGTTATCCATTGTTACTATATACTACATACTACTCGCCATATCTCCCAAAGTTATTTACATATTTTGACGAAATAAAGCTCAAATTGAAGGGCAAACCCATCCATTTTGTACGGTTGCGTTACAGGTCCTTTGTTTTTGAAGAAACATTAAAATTCCTCTTATAACGTTTGTTTCTCTTTTTTAGTTTTTTCAAAATAAAACAGATTCGATTCCATTATATGTGGCTTTGACACACCATACTATGGTTAACGAATGATAAAAGAGGAATATGTTACTGTGCCATTCAGAAGTACATACAGGGCATTCGTTAATATATGCACTTTCTTAACATTTTGAAAACCAAGTTAAACTTTCTGTACTACAAAGCTGAATTTTGCATCACCCTGTATATTTTTTCCAAATCTCAAACAAATATGCTAACTAAATGTTCTACACATCATCATGGGAAAATAAATGCACAAATTACTAGAAACTGCACTAAAAAATGAACGTAGTATTTGTTGCTTTAGAAGAAATAGTTAACCCTCTCAGGGCTGATGAGACCACGTGACACTCGTTGTAACTTTAAAATGTATGGCTTCAACCACTAATTTCTTCAATTTTTAAAAAACTTTCCTATTTGGTATATATATGTTGTTAGGCAACTATTGAACAATATAGCATATGTCATTCTACATATATATTATATTGTTATCCATTGTTACTATATACTACATACTATTCGCCATATCTCCCAAACTTATTTACATATTTTGACGAAATAAAGCTAAAATTGAAGAGGAAACCTCTCCGTTTTGTCCTGTTGCGATAAGGGTCCTTTGCCCTTGAAGAAACGTTAAAATTTCTCTTATAACGTTTGTTTCTGTTTTTCAGTTTTTTCAAAATAAAACAGATTCGATTCCATTATATGTGGCTTTGACACACCATACTGTGGTTAACGAATGATAAAAGAGGAATATGTTACTGTGCCATTCAGAAGTACATACAGGGCATTCGTTAATATATGCACTTTCTTCACATTTTGAAAACCAATTTATACTTTTTGTATTACAAAGATGAATTTTGCATCACCCTGTATATTTTTTCCAAATCTCAACCAAATATGCTAACTAAATGTTCTACACATCATCATGGGAAAATAAATGCACAAAATACTACAAATTGCACTAAAAAATGAACGTAGTACCTGTTTCTTTAGAAGAAATAGTTAACCCTCTCACGACTGATGAGACCACGTGACACTCGTTGTAACTGGAAAATGTATGGCTTCAACCACTAATTTCTTCAATTTTTTTTCAAAACTCTCCTATTTGGTACATATATGTTGTTAGGCAACTATTCAACAGTATAGCATATGTCATTCTACATATATATTATATTCTTATCTATTGTTACTATATACTACATACTATTCGCCATATCTCCCAAAGTTATTTACACATTTTGACTAAATAAAGCTCAAATTGAAGGGCAATCCCATCCATTTTGTACGGTTGCGTTACAGGTCCATTGTCCTTGAAGAAACATTAAAATTCCTCTTATAACGTTTGTTTCTCTTTTTTAGTTTTTTCAAAATAAAACAGATTCGATTCCATTATATGTGGCTTTGACACACCATACTATGGTTAACGAATGATAAAAGAAGGAATATGTTATTGTGCCATTCAGAAGTACATACAGGGCATTCGTTAATATATGCACTTTCTTCACATTTTGAAAACCAATTTATACTTTTTGTACTACAAAGATGAATTTTGCATCACCCTGTATATTTTTTACAAATCTCAACCAAATATGCTAACTAAATGTTCTACACATCATCATGGGAAACTAATGCACAAATTACTACAAACTGCACTAAGAAATGAACGTAGTATTTGTTGCTTTAGAAGAAATAGTTAACCCTCTCACGGCTGATGAGACCACGTGACACTCGTTGTAACTTTAAAATGTATGGCTTCAACCACTAATTTCTTCAATTTTTAAAAAACTTTCCTATTTGGTATATATATGTTGTTAGGCAACTATTCAACAATATAGCATATG
>NW_027657316.1:0-33012 GCF_964235325.1 Thermobia domestica | reverse complement strand
AAAATGTGAAGAAAGTGCATATATTAACGAATGCCCTGTATGTACTTCTGAATGGCACAGTAACATATTCCTCTTTTATCATTCGTTAACCACAGTATGGTGTGTCAAAGCCACATATGATGGAATCGAATCTGTTTTATTTTGAAAAAACTAAAAAACAGAAACAAACGTTATAAGAGAAATTTTAACGTTTCTTCAAAGGCAAAGGACACTTATCGCAACAGGACAAAATGGAGGGGTTTCCTCTTCAATTTTAGCTTTCTTTCGTCAAAATATGTAAATAACTTTGGGAGATATGGCGAATAGTATGTAGTATATAGTAACAATGGAAAACAATATAATATATATATAGAATGACATATGCTATATTGTTGAATAGTTGCCTAACAACATATATACCAAATAGGAGAGTTTTTTACAAAAAATTGAAGAAATTAGTGGTTGAAGCCATATATTTTCCAGTTACAACGAGTGTCACGTGGTCTCATCAGCCGTGAGAGGGTTAACTATTTCTTCTAAAGCAACAGGTACTACGTTCATTTTTTAGTGCAATTTGTAGTAATTTGTGCATTAGTTTCCCATGATGATGTGTAGAACATTTAGTTAGCATATTTGGTTGAGTTTTTTAAAAAATATACAGGGTGATGCAAAATTCAGCTTTGTAGTACAGAAAGTTTAACTTGGTTTTCAAAATGTGAAGAAATTGCATATATTAACGAATGCCCTGTATGTACTTCTGAATGGCACAGTAACATATTCCTCTTTTATCATTCGTTAACCATAGTATGGTGTGTCAAAGCCACATATAATGGAATCGAATCTGTTTTATTTTGAAAAAACTAAAAAGAGAAACAAACGTTAGAAGAGGAATTTTAACGTTTCTTCAAGGGCAAAGGACCTTTATCGCAACCGTACAAAATGGAGGGCTTTGCTCTTGAATTTGAGCCTTATTTTGTCAAAATATGTAAATAACTTTGGGAGATATGGCGAATAGTATGTAGTATATAGTAACAATGGATAAGAATATAATATATATGTAGAATGACATATGCTATATTGTTGAATAGTTGCCTAACAACATATATGTACCAAATAGGAGAGTTTGTTAAACAAAAATTGAAGAAATTAGTGGTTGAAGCCATACATTTTTCCAGTTACAACGAGTGTCACGTGATCTCATCAGCCGTGAGAGGGTTAACTATTTCTTCTAAAGCAACAGGTACTACGTTCATTTTTTTGTGCAGTTTGTAGTAATTTGTGCATTTATTTTCCCATCATGATGTGTAGAACATTTATTTAGCATATTTGGATGAGATTTGGAAAAAATATACAGGGTGATGCAAAATTCAGCTTGTAGTACAGAAAGTATAAATTGGTTTTCAAAATGTGAAGAAAGTGCATATATTAACGAATGCCCTGTATGTACTTCTGAATGGCACAGTAACATATTCCTCTTTTATCATTCGTTAACCACAATATGGTGTGTCAAAGCCACATATAATGGAATCGAATCTGTTTTTATTTTGAAAAAAGTAAAAAAGAGAAACAAACGTTAGAAGAGGAATTTTAACGTTTCTTCAAGGGCAAAGGACCTTTATCGCAACCGTACAAAATGGAGGGCTTTGCTCTTCAATTTGAGCCTTATTTCGTTAAAAAATGTAAATGACTTTGGGAGATATGTCGAATAGTATGTAGTATATAGTAACAATGGATAAGAATATAATATATATGTAGAATGACATATGCTATATTGTTGAATAGTTGCCTAACAACATATATATACCAAATAGGAGAGTTTTTAAAAAAATTGAAGAAATTAGTGGTTGAAGCCATACATTTTCCAGTTACAACGAGTGTCACGTGGTCTCATCAGCCGTGAGAGGGTTAACTATTTCTTCTAAAGCAACAGGTACTACGTTCATTTTTTTGTGCAGTTTGTAGTAATTTGTGCATTTATTTTCCCATCATGATGTGTGGAACATTTAGTTAGCATATTTGGTTGAGATTTCGAAAAAATATACAGGGTGATGCAAAATTCATCTTTGTAGTACAGAAAGTATAAATTGGTTTTCAAAATGTGAAGAAAGTGCATATATTAACGAATGCCCTGTATGTACTTCTGAATGGCACAGTAACATATTCCTCTTTTATCATTCGTTAACCACAGTATGGTATGTCAAAGCCATATATAATGGAATCGAATCTGTTTTATTTTGAAAAAAACTAAAAAACAGGAACAAACGTTACAAGAGGAATTTTAACGTTTCTTCAAGGGCAAAGGACACTTATCGCAACAGGACAAAATGGAGGGGTTTCCTCTTCAATTTTCGCTTTCTTTCGTCAAAATATGTAGATAACTTTGGGAGATATGGCGAATAGTATGTAGTATATAGTAACAATGGAAAACAATATAATATATATATAGAATGACATATGCTATATTGTTGAATAGTTGCCTAACAACATATATACCAAATAGGAGAGTTTTTTTACAAAAAATTGAAGAAATTAGTGGTTGAAGCCATATATTTTCCAGTTACAACGAGTGTCACGTGGTCTCATCAGCCGTGAGAGGGTTAACTATTTCTTCTAAAGAAACAGGTACTACGTTAATTTTTTAGTGCAATTTTTAGTAATTTGTGTATTAATTTTCCCATGATGATGTGTAGAACATTTATTTAGCATATTTGGTTGAGATTTGGAAAAAATATATAGGGTGATGCAAAATTCAGCTTTGTAGTACAGAAAGTTTAACTTGGTTTTCAAAATGTGATGAAATTGCATACGAATTGCATAACGAATGCCCTGTATGTACTTCTGAATGGCACAGTAACATATTCCTCTTTTATCATTCGTTAACCATAGTATGGTGTGTCAAAGCCACATATAATGGAATCGAATCTGTTTTATTTTGAAAAAACTAAAAAAGAGAAACAAACGTTAGAAGAGGAATTTTAACGTTTCTTGAAGGGCAAAGGACCCTTATCGCAACAGGACAAAGTGGAGGGGTTTCCTCTTCAAATTAACTTTATTTCGACAAAATATGTAAATAACTTTGGGAGATATGGCGAATAGTATGTAGTATATAGTAACAATGGATAAGAATATAATATATATGTAGAATGACATATGCTATATTGTTGAATAGTTGCCTAACAACATATATATACCAAATAGGAGAGTTTTTTTAAAAAAAATTGAAGAAATTAGTGGTTGAAGCCATACATTTTCCAGTTACAACGAGTGTCACGTGATCTCATCACCCGTGAGAGGGATAACTATTTCTTCTAAAGCAACAGGTACTACGTTCATTTTTTTGTGCAGTTTGTAGTAATTTGTGCATTTATTTTCCCATCATGATGTGTAGAACATTTATTTAGCATATTTGGATGAGATTTGGAAAAAATATACAGGGTGATGCAAAATTCAGCTTGTAGTACAGAAAGTATAAATTGGTTTCAAAATGTGAAGAAAGTGCATATATTAACGAATGCCCTGTATGTACTTCTGAATGGCACAGTAACATATTCCTCTTTTATCATTCGTTAACCACAGTATGGTGTGTCAAAGCCATATATAATGGAATCGAATCTGTTTTATTTTGAAAAAAACTAAAAAACAGGAACAAACGTTACAAGAGGAATTTTAACGTTTCTTCAAAAGCAAAGGACACTTATCGCAACAGGACAAAATGGAGGGGTTTCCTCTTCAATTTTAGCTTTATTTCGTCAAAATATGTAAATAACTTTGGGAGATATGGCGAATAGTATGTAGTCTATAGTAACAATGGATAAGAATATAATATATATGTAGAATGACATATGCTATATTGTTGAATAGTTGCCTAACAACATATATATACCAAATAGGAGAGTTTTTTTACAAAAAAATTGAAGAAATTAGTGGTTGATGCCATATATTTTCCAGTTACAACGAGTGTCACGTGGTCTCATCAGCCGTGAGAGGGTTAACTATTTCTTCTAAAGAAACAGGTACTACGTTCATTTTTTAGTGCAATTTGTAGTAATTTGTGTAATAATTTTCCCATGATGATGTGTAGAACATTTAGTTAGCATATTTGGTTGAGATTTGGAAAAAATATATAGGGTGATGCAAAATTCAGCTTTGTAGTACAGAAAGTTTAACTTGGTTTTCAAAATGTGATGAAATTGCATATATTAACGAATGCCCTGTATGTACTTCTGAATGGCACAGTAACATATTCCTCTTTTATCATTCGTTAACCATAGTATGGTGTGTCAAAGCCACATATAATGGAATCGAATCTGTTTTATTTTGAAAAAACTAAAAAACAGAAACAAACGTTAGAAGAGGAATTTTAACGTTTCTTGAAGGGCAAAGGACCCTTATCGCAACAGGACAAAGTGGAGGGGTTTCCTCTTCAAATTAACTTTATTTCGACAAAATATGTAAATAACTTTGGGAGATATGGCGAATAGTATGTAGAAAAAGTAACAATGGATAAGAATATAATATATATGTAGAATGACATATGCTATATTGTTGAATAGTTGCCTAACAACATATATATACCAAATAGGAGAGTTTTTTTAAAAAAAATTGAAGAAATTAGTGGTTGAAGCCATACATTTTCCAGTTACAACGAGTGTCACGTGATCTCATCAGCCGTGAGAGGGTTAACTATTTCTTCTAAAGCAACAGGTACTACGTTCATTTTTTTGTGCAGTTTGTAGTAATTTGTGCATTTATTTTCCCATCATGATGTGTAGAACATTTATTTAGCATATTTGGATGAGATTTGGAAAAAATATACAGGGTGATGCAAAATTCAGCTTGTAGTACAGAAAGTATAAATTGGTTTTCAAAATGTGAAGAAAGTGCATATATTAACGAATGCCCTGTATGTACTTCTGAATGGCACAGTAACATATTCCTCTTTTATCATTCGTTAACCACAGTATGGTGTGTCAAAGCCATATATAATGGAATCGAATCTGTTTTATTTTGAAAAAAACTAAAAAACAGGAACAAACGTTACAAGAGGAATTTTAACGTTTCTTCAAAAGCAAAGGACACTTATCGCAACAGGACAAAATGGAGGGGTTTCCTCTTCAATTTTAGCTTTATTTCGTCAAAATATGTAAATAACTTTGGGAGATATGGCGAATAGTATGTAGTCTATAGTAACAATGGATAAGAATATAATATATATGTAGAATGACATATGCTATATTGTTGAATAGTTGCCTAACAACATATATATACCAAATAGGAGAGTTTTTTACAAAAAATTGAAGAAATTAGTGGTTGAAGCCATATATTTTCCAGTTACAACGAGTGTCACGTGGTCTCATCAGCCGTGAGAGGGTTAACTATTTCTTCTAAAGAAACAGGTACTACGTTCATTTTTTTGTGCAGTTTGTAGTAATTTGTGCATTTGTTTTCCCATGATGATGTGTAGAACATTTAGTTAGCATATTTGGTTGAGATTTCGAAAAAATGTACAGGGTGATGCAAAATTCATCTTTGTAGTACAGAAAGTATAAATTGGTTTTCAAAATGTGAAGAAAGTGCATATATTAACGAATGCCCTGTATGTACTTCTGAATGGCACAGTAACATATTCCTCTTTTATCATTCGTTAACCACAGTATGGTGTGTCAAAGCCACATATGATGGAATCGAATCTGTTTTATTTTGAAAAAACTAAAAAACAGAAACAAACGTTATAAGAGAAATTTTAACGTTTCTTCAAAGGCAAAGGACACTTATCGCAACAGGACAAAATGGAGGGGTTTCCTCTTCAATTTTAGCTTTCTTTCGTCAAAATATGTAAATAACTTTGGGAGATATGGCGAATAGTATGTAGTATATAGTAACAATGGAAAACAATATAATATATATATAGAATGACATATGCTATATTGTTGAATAGTTGCCTAACAACATATATACCAAATAGGAGAGTTTTTTACAAAAAATTGAAGAAATTAGTGGTTGAAGCCATATATTTTCCAGTTACAACGAGTGTCACGTGGTCTCATCAGCCGTGAGAGGGTTAACTATTTCTTCTAAAGAAACAGGTACTACGTTCATTTTTTAGTGCAATTTGTAGTAATTTGTGTATTTATTTTCCCATGATGATGTGTAGAACATTTAGTTAGCATATTTGGTTGAGATTTGGAAAAAATATATAGGGTGATGCAAAATTCAGCTTTTTAGTACAGAAAGTATAAATTGGTTTTCAAAATGTGAATAAAGTGCATATATTAACGAATGCCCTGTATGTACTTCTGAATGGCACAGTAACATATTCCTCTTTTATCATTCGTTAACCACAGTATGATGTGTCAAAGCCACATATAATGGAATCGAATCTGTTTTATTTTGAAAAAACTAAAAAAGAGAAACAAACGTTATAAGAGGAATTTTAACGTTTCTTCAAAGGCAAAGGACCCTTATCGCAACAGGACAAAGTGGAGAGGTTTCCTCTTCAATTTTAGCTTTATTTCGTCAAAATATGTAAATAAGTTTGGAAGATATGGCGAATAGTATGTAGTACATAGCAACAATGATTAATAATATAATATATATGTAGAATGACATATGCTATATTGTTGAATAGTTGCCTAACAACAAATATATACCAATAGGAAAGTTTTTTAAAAATTGAAGAAATTAGTGGTTGAAGCCTTACATTTTCCAGTTACAACGAGTGTCACGTGGTCTCATCAGCCGTGAGAGGGTTAACTATTTCTTCTAAAGCAACAGGTACTACGTTCATTTTTTAGTGCAATTTGTAGTAATTTGTGCATTAGTTTCCCATGATGATGTGTAGAACATTTAGTTAGCATATTTGGTTGAGTTTTTTAAAAAATATACAAGGTGATGCAAAATTCAGCTTTGTAGTACAGAAAGTTTAACTTGGTTTTCAAAATGTGAAGAAATTGCATATATTAACGAATGCCCTGTATGTACTTCTGAATGGCACAGTAACATATTCCTCTTTTATCATTCGTTAACCATAGTATGGTGTGTCAAAGCCACATATAATGGAATCGAATCTGTTTTATTTTGAAAAAACTAAAAAAGAGAAACAAACGTTAGAAGAGGAATTTTAACGTTTCTTCAAGGGCAAAGGACCTTTATCGCAACCGTACAAAATGCAGGGCTTTGCTCTTGAATTTGAGCCTTATTTGTCAAAATATGTAAATAACTTTGGGAGATATGGCGAATAGTATGTAGTATATAGTAACAATGGATAAGAATATAATATATATGTAGAATGACATATGCTATATTGTTGAATAGTTGCCTAACAACATATATGTACCAAATAGGAGAGTTTTTTACAAAAAATTGAAGAAATTAATGGTTGAAGCCATATATTATCCAGTTACAACGAGTGTCACGTGGTCTCATCAGCCGTGAGAGGGTTAACTATTTCTTCTAAAGCAACAGGTACTACGTTCATTTTTTTGTGCAGTTTTGTAGTAATTTGTGCATTTATTTTCCCATCATGATGTGTAGAACATTTATTTAGCATATTTGGATGAGATTTGGAAAAAATATACAGGGTGATGCAAAATTCAGCTTGTAGTACAGAAAGTATAAATTGGTTTTCAAAATGTGAAGAAAGTGCATATATTAACGAATGCCCTGTATGTACTTCTGAATGGCACAGTAACATATTCCTCTTTTATCATTCGTTAACCACAGTATGGTGTGTCAAAGCCATATATAATGGAATCGAATCTGTTTTATTTTGAAAAAAACTAAAAAACAGGAACAAACGTTACAAGAGGAATTTTAACGTTTCTTCAAAAGCAAAGGACACTTATCGCAACAGGACAAAATGGAGGGGTTTCCCCTTCAATTTTAGCTTTATTTCGTCAAAATATGTAAATAACTTTGGGAGATATGGCGAATAGTATGTAGTCTATAGTAACAATGGATAAGAATATAATATATATGTAGAATGACATATGCTATATTGTTGAATAGTTGCCTAACAACATATATATACCAAATAGGAGAGTTTTTTACAAAAAATTGAAGAAATTAGTGGTTGAAGCCATATATTTTCCAGTTACAACGAGTGTCACGTGGTCTCATCAGCCGTGAGAGGGTTAACTATTTCTTCTAAAGAAACAGGTACTACGTTCATTTTTTTGTGCAGTTTGTAGTAATTTGTGCATTTATTTTCCCATCATGATGTGTAGAACATTTATTTAGCATATTTGGTTGAGATTTCGAAAAAATATACAGGGTGATGCAAAATTCATCTTTGTAGTACAGAAAGTATAAATTGGTTTTCAAAATGTGAAGAAAGTGCATATATTAACGAATGCCCTGTATGTACTTCTGAATGGCACAGTAACATATTCCTCTTTTATCATTCGTTAACCACAGTATGGTGTGTCAAAGCCACATATAATGGAATCGAATCTGTTTTATTTTGAAAAAACTAAAAAACAGAAACAAACGTTATAAGATATTTTAACGTTTCTTCAAGGGCAAAGGACCCTTATCGCAACAGGACAAAGTAGAGAGGTTTCCTCTTCAATTTTAGCTTTATTTCGTCAAAATATGTAAATAAGTTTGGAAGATATGGCGAATAGTATGTAGTATATAGCAACAATGATTAATAATATAATATATATGTTTAATGACATATGCTATATTGTTGAATAGTTGCCTAACAACAAATATATACCAAATAGGAAAGTTTTTTAAAAATTGAAGAAATTAGTGGTTGAAGCCTTACATTTTCCAGTTACAACGAGTGTCACGTGGTCTCATCAGCCGTGAGAGGGTTAACTATTTCTTCTAAAGCAACAGGTACTACGTTCATTTTTTAGTGCAGTTTGTAGTAATTTGTGCATTAGTTTCCCATGATGATGTGTAGAACATTTAGTTAGCATATTTGGTTGAGTTTTTTAAAAAATATACAGGGTGATGCAAAATTCAGCTTTGTAGTACAGAAAGTTTAACTTGGTTTTCAAAATGTGATGAAATTGCATATATTAACGAATGCCCTGTATGTACTTCTGAATGGCACAGTAACATATTCCTCTTTTATCATTCGTTAACCATAGTATGGTGTGTCAAAGCCACATATAATGGAATCGAATCTGTTTTATTTTGAAAAAACTAAAAAAGAGAAACAAACGTTAGAAGAGGAATTTTAACGTTTCTTGAAGGGCAAAGGACCCTTATCGCAACAGGACAAAGTGGAGGGGTTTCCTCTTCAAATTAACTTTATTTCGACAAAATATGTAAATAACTTTTGGAGATATGGCGAATAGTATGTAGTATATAGTAACAATGGATAAGAATATAATATATATGTAGAATGACATATGCTATATTGTTGAATAGTTGCCTAACAACATATATATACCAAATAGGAGAGTTTTTTACAAAAAATTGAAGAAATTAATGGTTGAAGCCATATATTATCCAGTTACAACGAGTGTCACGTGGTCTCATCAGCCGTGAGAGGGTTAACTATTTCTTCTAAAGCAACAGGTACTACGTTCATTTTTTAGTGCAATTTGTAGTAATTTGTGCATTTGTTTTCCCATGATGATGTGTAGAACATTTAGTTAGCATATTTGGTTGAGATTTCGAAAAAATGTACAGGGTGATGCAAAATTCATCTTTGTAGTACAGATAGTATAAATTGGTTTTCAAAATGTGAAGAAAGTGCATATATTAACGAATGCCCTGTATGTACTTCTGAATGGCACAGTAACATATTCCTCTTTTATCATTCGTTAACCACAGTATGGTGTGTCAAAGCCACATATGATGGAATCGAATCTGTTTTATTTTGAAAAAACTAAAAAACAGAAACAAACGTTATAAGAGAAATTTTAACGTTTCTTCAAAGGCAAAGGACACTTATCGCAACAGGACAAAATGGAGGGGTTTCCTCTTCAATTTTAGCTTTCTTTCGTCAAAATATGTAAATAACTTTGGGAGATATGGCGAATAGTATGTAGTATATAGTAACAATGGAAAACAATATAATATATATATAGAATGACATATGCTATATTGTTGAATAGTTGCCTAACAACATATATACCAAATAGGAGAGTTTTTTACAAAAAATTGAAGAAATTAGTGGTTGAAGCCATATATTTTCCAGTTACAACGAGTGTCACGTGGTCTCATCAGCCGTGAGAGGGTTAACTATTTCTTCTAAAGAAACAGGTACTACGTTCATTTTTTAGTGCAATTTGCAGTAATTTGTGTATCTATTTTCCCATGATGATGTGTAGAACATTTACTTAGCATATTTGGTTGAGATTTGGAAAAAATATATAGGGTGATGCAAAATTCAGCTTTTTAGTACAGAAAGTATAAATTGGTTTTCAAAATGTGAATAAAGTGCATATATTAACGAATGCCCTGTATGTACTTCTGAATGGCACAGTAACATATTCCTCTTTTATCATTCGTTAACCACAGTATGATGTGTCAAAGCCACATATAATGGAATCGAATCTGTTTTATTTTGAAAAAACTAAAAAAGAGAAACAAACGTTATAAGAGGAATTTTAACGTTTCTTCAAAGGCAAAGGACCCTTATCGCAACAGGACAAAGTGGAGAGGTTTCCTCTTCAATTTTAGCTTTATTTCGTCAAAATATGTAAATAAGTTTGGAAGATATGGCGAATAGTATGTAGTACAAAGCAACAATGATTAATAATATAATATATATGTAGAATGACATATGCTATATTGTTGAATAGTTGCCTAAGAACAAATATATACCAAATAGGAAAGTTTTTTAAAAATTGAAGAAATTAGTGGTTGAAGCCTTACATTTTCCAGTTACAACGAGTGTCACGTGGTCTCATCAGCCGTGAGAGGGTTAACTATTTCTTCTAAAGCAACAGGTACTACGTTCATTTTTTAGTGCAATTTGTAGTAATTTGTGCATTAGTTTCCCATGATGATGTGTAGAACATTTAGTTAGCATATTTGGTTGAGTTTTTTAAAAAATATACAGGGTGATGCAAAATTCAGCTTTGTAGTACAGAAAGTTTAACTTGGTTTTCAAAATGTGAAGAAATTGCATATATTAACGAATGCCCTGTATGTACTTCTGAATGGCACAGTAACATATTCCTCTTTTATCATTCGTTAACCATAGTATGGTGTGTCAAAGCCACATATAATGGAATCGAATCTGTTTTATTTTGAAAAAACTAAAAAAGAGAAACAAACGTTAGAAGAGGAATTTTAACGTTTCTTCAAGGGCAAAGGACCTTTATCGCAACCGTACAAAATGGAGGGCTTTGCTCTTGAATTTGAGCCTTATTTTGTCAAAATATGTAAATAACTTTGGGAGATATGGCGAATAGTATGTAGTATATAGTAACAATGGATAAGAATATAATATATATGTAGAATGACATATGCTATATTGTTGAATAGTTGCCTAACAACATATATGTACCAAATAGGAGAGTTTGTTAAACAAAAATTGAAGAAATTAGTGGTTGAAGCCATACATTTTCCAGTTACAACGAGTGTCACGTGATCTCATCAGCCGTGAGAGGGTTAACTATTTCTTCTAAAGCAACAGGTA
This sequence comes from Thermobia domestica, assembly GCF_964235325.1. NCBI lineage: Eukaryota > Metazoa > Arthropoda > Insecta > Zygentoma > Lepismatidae > Thermobia > Thermobia domestica. The sequence continues at coordinate 21,425 of NW_027657316.1, read as the reverse complement.
CTACGTTCATTTTTTTGTGCAGTTTGTAGTAATTTGTGCATTTATTTTCCCATCATGATGTGTAGAACATTTATTTAGCATATTTGGATGAGATTTGGAAAAAATATACAGGGTGATGCAAAATTCAGCTTGTAGTACAGAAAGTATAAATTGGTTTTCAAAATGTGAAGAAAGTGCATATATTAACGAATGCCCTGTATGTACTTCTGAATGGCACAGTAACATATTCCTCTTTTATCATTCGTTAACCACAGTATGGTGTGTCAAAGCCACATATAATGGAATCGAATCTGTTTTATTTTGAAAAAAGTAAAAAAGAGAAACAAACGTTAGAAGAGGAATTTTAACGTTTCTTCAAGGGCAAAGGACCTTTATCGCAACCGTACAAAATGGAGGGCTTTGCTCTTCAATTTGAGCCTTATTTCGTTAAAAAATGTAAATGACTTTGGGAGATATGTCGAATAGTATGTAGTATATAGTAACAATGGATAAGAATATAATATATATGTAGAATGACATATGCTATATTGTTGAATAGTTGCCTAACAACATATATATACCAAATAGGAGAGTTTTTAAAAAAATTGAAGAAATTAGTGGTTGAAGCCATACATTTTCCAGTTACAACGAGTGTCACGTGGTCTCATCAGCCGTGAGAGGGTTAACTATTTCTTCTAAAGCAACAGGTACTACGTTCATTTTTTTGTGCAGTTTGTAGTAATTTGTGCATTTATTTTCCCATCATGATGTGTGGAACATTTAGTTAGCATATTTGGTTGAGATTTCGAAAAAATATACAGGGTGATGCAAAATTCATCTTTGTAGTACAGAAAGTATAAATTGGTTTTCAAAATGTGAAGAAAGTGCATATATTAACGAATGCCCTGTATGTACTTCTGAATGGCACAGTAACATATTCCTCTTTTATCATTCGTTAACCACAGTATGGTATGTCAAAGCCATATATAATGGAATCGAATCTGTTTTATTTTGAAAAAAACTAAAAAACAGGAACAAACGTTACAAGAGGAATTTTAACGTTTCTTCAAGGGCAAAGGACACTTATCGCAACAGGACAAAATGGAGGGGTTTCCTCTTCAATTTTCGCTTTCTTTCGTCAAAATATGTAGATAACTTTGGGAGATATGGCGAATAGAATGTAGTATATAGTAACAATGGAAAACAATATAATATATATATAGAATGACATATGCTATATTGTTGAATAGTTGCCTAACAACATATATACCAAATAGGAGAGTTTTTTTACAAAAAATTGAAGAAATTAGTGGTTGAAGCCATATATTTTCCAGTTACAACGAGTGTCACGTGGTCTCATCAGCCGTGAGAGGGTTAACTATTTCTTCTAAAGAAACAGGTACTACGTTAATTTTTTAGTGCAATTTTTAGTAATTTGTGTATTAATTTTCCCATGATGATGTGTAGAACATTTATTTAGCATATTTGGTTGAGATTTGGAAAAAATATATAGGGTGATGCAAAATTCAGCTTTGTAGTACAGAAAGTTTAACTTGGTTTTCAAAATGTGATGAAATTGCATACGAATTGCATAACGAATGCCCTGTATGTACTTCTGAATGGCACAGTAACATATTCCTCTTTTATCATTCGTTAACCATAGTATGGTGTGTCAAAGCCACATATAATGGAATCGAATCTGTTTTATTTTGAAAAAACTAAAAAACAGAAACAAACGTTAGAAGAGGAATTTTAACGTTTCTTGAAGGGCAAAGGACCCTTATCGCAACAGGACAAAGTGGAGGGGTTTCCTCTTCAAATTAACTTTATTTCGACAAAATATGTAAATAACTTTGGGAGATATGGCGAATAGTATGTAGTATATAGTAACAATGGATAAGAATATAATATATATGTAGAATGACATATGCTATATTGTTGAATAGTTGCCTAACAACATATATATACCAAATAGGAGAGTTTTTTTAAAAAAAATTGAAGAAATTAGTGGTTGAAGCCATACATTTTCCAGTTACAACGAGTGTCACGTGATCTCATCACCCGTGAGAGGGATAACTATTTCTTCTAAAGCAACAGGTACTACGTTCATTTTTTTGTGCAGTTTGTAGTAATTTGTGCATTTATTTTCCCATCATGATGTGTAGAACATTTATTTAGCATATTTGGATGAGATTTGGAAAAAATATACAGGGTGATGCAAAATTCAGCTTGTAGTACAGAAAGTATAAATTGGTTTCAAAATGTGAAGAAAGTGCATATATTAACGAATGCCCTGTATGTACTTCTGAATGGCACAGTAACATATTCCTCTTTTATCATTCGTTAACCACAGTATGGTGTGTCAAAGCCATATATAATGGAATCGAATCTGTTTTATTTTGAAAAAAACTAAAAAACAGGAACAAACGTTACAAGAGGAATTTTAACGTTTCTTCAAAAGCAAAGGACACTTATCGCAACAGGACAAAATGGAGGGGTTTCCTCTTCAATTTTAGCTTTATTTCGTCAAAATATGTAAATAACTTTGGGAGATATGGCGAATAGTATGTAGTCTATAGTAACAATGGATAAGAATATAATATATATGTAGAATGACATATGCTATATTGTTGAATAGTTGCCTAACAACATATATATACCAAATAGGAGAGTTTTTTTACAAAAAAATTGAAGAAATTAGTGGTTGATGCCATATATTTTCCAGTTACAACGAGTGTCACGTGGTCTCATCAGCCGTGAGAGGGTTAACTATTTCTTCTAAAGAAACAGGTACTACGTTCATTTTTTAGTGCAATTTGTAGTAATTTGTGTAATAATTTTCCCATGATGATGTGTAGAACATTTAGTTAGCATATTTGGTTGAGATTTGGAAAAAATATATAGGGTGATGCAAAATTCAGCTTTGTAGTACAGAAAGTTTAACTTGGTTTTCAAAATGTGATGAAATTGCATATATTAACGAATGCCCTGTATGTACTTCTGAATGGCACAGTAACATATTCCTCTTTTATCATTCGTTAACCATAGTATGGTGTGTCAAAGCCACATATAATGGAATCGAATCTGTTTTATTTTGAAAAAACTAAAAAACAGAAACAAACGTTAGAAGAGGAATTTTAACGTTTCTTGAAGGGCAAAGGACCCTTATCGCAACAGGACAAAGTGGAGGGGTTTCCTCTTCAAATTAACTTTATTTCGACAAAATATGTAAATAACTTTGGGAGATATGGCGAATAGTATGTAGTATATAGTAACAATGGATAAGAATATAATATATATGTAGAATGACATATGCTATATTGTTGAATAGTTGCCTAACAACATATATATACCAAATAGGAGAGTTTTTTTAAAAAAAATTGAAGAAATTAGTGGTTGAAGCCATACATTTTCCAGTTACAACGAGTGTCACGTGATCTCATCAGCCGTGAGAGGGTTAACTATTTCTTCTAAAGCAACAGGTACTACGTTCATTTTTTTGTGCAGTTTGTAGTAATTTGTGCATTTATTTTCCCATCATGATGTGTAGAACATTTATTTAGCATATTTGGATGAGATTTGGAAAAAATATACAGGGTGATGCAAAATTCAGCTTGTAGTACAGAAAGTATAAATTGGTTTTCAAAATGTGAAGAAAGTGCATATATTAACGAATGCCCTGTATGTACTTCTGAATGGCACAGTAACATATTCCTCTTTTATCATTCGTTAACCACAGTATGGTGTGTCAAAGCCATATATAATGGAATCGAATCTGTTTTATTTTGAAAAAAACTAAAAAACAGGAACAAACGTTACAAGAGGAATTTTAACGTTTCTTCAAAAGCAAAGGACACTTATCGCAACAGGACAAAATGGAGGGGTTTCCTCTTCAATTTTAGCTTTATTTCGTCAAAATATGTAAATAACTTTGGGAGATATGGCGAATAGTATGTAGTCTATAGTAACAATGGATAAGAATATAATATATATGTAGAATGACATATGCTATATTGTTGAATAGTTGCCTAACAACATATATATACCAAATAGGAGAGTTTTTTACAAAAAATTGAAGAAATTAGTGGTTGAAGCCATATATTTTCCAGTTACAACGAGTGTCACGTGGTCTCATCAGCCGTGAGAGGGTTAACTATTTCTTCTAAAGAAACAGGTACTACGTTCATTTTTTTGTGCAGTTTGTAGTAATTTGTGCATTTGTTTTCCCATGATGATGTGTAGAACATTTAGTTAGCATATTTGGTTGAGATTTCGAAAAAATGTACAGGGTGATGCAAAATTCATCTTTGTAGTACAGAAAGTATAAATTGGTTTTCAAAATGTGAAGAAAGTGCATATATTAACGAATGCCCTGTATGTACTTCTGAATGGCACAGTAACATATTCCTCTTTTATCATTCGTTAACCACAGTATGGTGTGTCAAAGCCACATATGATGGAATCGAATCTGTTTTATTTTGAAAAAACTAAAAAACAGAAACAAACGTTATAAGAGAAATTTTAACGTTTCTTCAAAGGCAAAGGACACTTATCGCAACAGGACAAAATGGAGGGGTTTCCTCTTCAATTTTAGCTTTCTTTCGTCAAAATATGTAAATAACTTTGGGAGATATGGCGAATAGTATGTAGTATATAGTAACAATGGAAAACAATATAATATATATATAGAATGACATATGCTATATTGTTGAATAGTTGCCTAACAACATATATACCAAATAGGAGAGTTTTTTACAAAAAATTGAAGAAATTAGTGGTTGAAGCCATATATTTTCCAGTTACAACGAGTGTCACGTGGTCTCATCAGCCGTGAGAGGGTTAACTATTTCTTCTAAAGAAACAGGTACTACGTTCATTTTTTAGTGCAATTTGTAGTAATTTGTGTATTTATTTTCCCATGATGATGTGTAGAACATTTAGTTAGCATATTTGGTTGAGATTTGGAAAAAATATATAGGGTGATGCAAAATTCAGCTTTTTAGTACAGAAAGTATAAATTGGTTTTCAAAATGTGAATAAAGTGCATATATTAACGAATGCCCTGTATGTACTTCTGAATGGCACAGTAACATATTCCTCTTTTATCATTCGTTAACCACAGTATGATGTGTCAAAGCCACATATAATGGAATCGAATCTGTTTTATTTTGAAAAAACTAAAAAAGAGAAACAAACGTTATAAGAGGAATTTTAACGTTTCTTCAAAGGCAAAGGACCCTTATCGCAACAGGACAAAGTGGAGAGGTTTCCTCTTCAATTTTAGCTTTATTTCGTCAAAATATGTAAATAAGTTTGGAAGATATGGCGAATAGTATGTAGTACATAGCAACAATGATTAATAATATAATATATATGTAGAATGACATATGCTATATTGTTGAATAGTTGCCTAACAACAAATATATACCAAATAGGAAAGTTTTTTAAAAATTGAAGAAATTAGTGGTTGAAGCCTTACATTTTCCAGTTACAACGAGTGTCACGTGGTCTCATCAGCCGTGAGAGGGTTAACTATTTCTTCTAAAGCAACAGGTACTACGTTCATTTTTTAGTGCAATTTGTAGTAATTTGTGCATTAGTTTCCCATGATGATGTGTAGAACATTTAGTTAGCATATTTGGTTGAGTTTTTTAAAAAATATACAAGGTGATGCAAAATTCAGCTTTGTAGTACAGAAAGTTTAACTTGGTTTTCAAAATGTGAAGAAATTGCATATATTAACGAATGCCCTGTATGTACTTCTGAATGGCACAGTAACATATTCCTCTTTTATCATTCGTTAACCATAGTATGGTGTGTCAAAGCCACATATAATGGAATCGAATCTGTTTTATTTTGAAAAAACTAAAAAAGAGAAACAAACGTTAGAAGAGGAATTTTAACGTTTCTTCAAGGGCAAAGGACCTTTATCGCAACCGTACAAAATGGAGGGCTTTGCTCTTGAATTTGAGCCTTATTTGTCAAAATATGTAAATAACTTTGGGAGATATGGCGAATAGTATGTAGTATATAGTAACAATGGATAAGAATATAATATATATGTACAATGACATATGCTATATTGTTGAATAGTTGCCTAACAACATATATGTACCAAATAGGAGAGTTTGTTAAACAAAAATTGAAGAAATTAGTGGTTGAAGCCATACATTTTCCAGTTACAACGAGTGTCACGTGATCTCATCAGCGGTGAGAGGGTTAACTATTTCTTCTAAAGCAACAGGTACTACGTTCATTTTTTTGTGCAGTTTGTAGTAATTTGTTCATTTATTTTCCCATCATGATGTGTAGAACATTTATTTAGCATATTTGGATGAGATTTGGAAAAAAATATACAGGGTGATGCAAAATTCAGCTTGTAGTACAGAAAGTATAAATTGGTTTTCAAAATGTGAAGAAAGTGCATATATTAACGAATGCCCTGTATGTACTTCTGAATGGCACAGTAACATATTCCTCTTTTATCATTCGTTAACCACAGTATGGTGTGTCAAAGCCATATATAATGGAATCGAATCTGTTTTATTTTGAAAAAAACTAAAAAACAGGAACAAACGTTACAAGAGGAATTTTAACGTTTCTTCAAGGGCAAAGGACACTTATCGCAACAGGACAAAATGGAGGGGTTTTTTCTTCAATTTTAGCTTTATTTCGTCAAAATATGTAAATAACTTTGGGTGATATGGCGAATAGTATGTAGTCTATAGTAACAATGGATAAGAATATAATATATATGTAGAATGACATATGCTATATTGTTGAATAGTTGCCTAACAACATATATATACCAAATAGGAGAGTTTTTTACAAAAAATTGAAGAAATTAGTGGTTGAAGCCATATATTTTCCAGTTACAACGAGTGTCACGTGGTCTCATCAGCCGTGAGAGGGTTAACTATTTCTTCAAAAGAAACAGGTACTACGTTCATTTTTTTGTGCAGTTTGTAGTAATTTGTGCATTTATTTTCCCATGATGATGTGTAGAACATTTAGTTAGCATATTTGGTTGAGTTTTTTAAAAAATATACAGGGTGATGCAAAATTCATCTTTGTAGTACAGAAAGTATAAATTGGTTTTCAAAATGTGAAGAAAGTGCATATATTAACGAATGCCCTGTATGTACTTCTGAATGGCACAGTAACATATTCCTCTTTTATCATTCGTTAACCACATTATGTGTGTCAAAGCCACATATAATGGAATCGAATCTGTTTTATTTTGAAAAAACTAAAAAACAGAAACAAACGTTATAAGAGAAATTTTAACGTTTCTTCAAGGGCAAAGGACCCTTATCGCAACAGGACAAAGTAGAGAGGTTTCCTCTTCAATTTTAGCTTTATTTCGTCAAAATATGTAAATAAGTTTGGAAGATATGGCGAATAGTATGTAGTATATAGCAACAATGATTAATAATATAATATATATGTAGAATGACATATGCTATATTGTTGAATAGTTGCCTAACAACAAATATATACCAAATAGGAAAGTTTTCTAAAAATTGAAGAAATTAGTGGTTGAAGCCTTACATTTTCCAGTTACAACGAGTGTCACGTGGTCTCATCAGCCGTGAGAGGGTTAACTATTTCTTCTAAAGCAACAGGTACTACGTTCATTTTTTAGTGCAGTTTGTAGTAATTTGTGCATTAGTTTCCCATGATGATGTGTAGAACATTTAGTTAGCATATTTGGTTGAGATTTCGAAAAAATATACAGGGTGATGCAAAATTCATCTTTGTAGTACAGAAAGTATAAATTGGTTTTCAAAATGTGAAGAAAGTGCATATGTTAACGAATGCCCTGTATGTACTTCTGAATGGCACAGTAACATATTCCTCTTTTATCATTCGTTAACCACAGTATGGTGTGTCAATGCCATATATAATGGAATCGAATCTGTTTTATTTTGAAAAAAACTAAAAAACAGGAACAAACGTTACAAGAGGAATTTTAACGTTTCTTCAAGGGCAAAGGACACTTATCGCAACAGGACAAAATGGAGGGGTTTCCTCTTCAATTTTACCTTTATTTCGTCAAAATATAAATAACTTTGGGAGATATGGCGAATAGTATGTAGTATATAGTAACAATGGAAAACAATATAATATATATATAGAATGACATATGCTATATTGTTGAATAGTTGCCTAACAACATATATACCAAATAGGAGAGTTTTTTTACAAAAAATTGAAGAAATTAGTGGTTGAAGCCATATATTTTCCAGTTACAACGAGTGTCACGTGGTCTCATCAGCCGTGAGAGGGTTAACTATTTCTTCTAAAGAAACAGGTACTACGTTCATTTTTTAGTGCAATTTGTAGTAATTTGTGTATTAATTTTCCCATGATGATGTGTAGAACATTTAGTTAGCATATTTGGTTGAGATTTGGAAAAAATATATAGGGTGATGCAAAATTCAGCTTTGTAGTACAGAAAGTATAATTTGGTTTTCAAAATGTGAAGAAAGTGCATATATTAACGAATGCCCTGTATGTACTTCTGAATGGCACAGTAACATATTCCTCTTTTATCATTCGTTAACCACAGTATGGTGTGTCAAAGCCACAAATAATGGAATCGAATCTGTTTTATTTTGAAAAAAACTAAAAAAGAGAAACAAACGTCATAAGAGGAATTTTAACGTTTCTTCAAGGGCAAAGGACCCTTATCGCAACAGGACAAAGTAGAGAGGTTTCCTCTTCAATTTTAGCTTTATTTCGTCAAAATATGTAAATAAGTTTGGAAGATATGGCGAATAGTATGTAGTATATAGCAACAATGATTAATAATATAATATATATGTAGAATGACATATGCTATATTGTTGAATAGTTGCCTAACAACAAATATATACCAAATAGGAAAGTTTTTTAAAAATTGAAGAAATTAGTGGTTGAAGCCTTACATTTTCCAGTTACAACGAGTGTCACGTGGTCTCATCAGCCGTGAGAGGGTTAACTATTTCTTCTAAAGCAACAGGTACTACGTTCATTTTTTAGTGCAGTTTGTAGTAATTTGTGCATTAGTTTCCCATGATGATGTGTAGAACATTTAGTTAGCATATTTGGTTGAGTTTTTTAAAAAATATACAGGGTGATGCAAAATTCAGCTTTGTAGTACAGAAAGTTTAACTTGGTTTTCAAAATGTGAAGAAATTGCATATATTAACGAATGCCCTGTATGTACTTCTGAATGGCACAGTAACATATTCCTCTTTTATCATTCGTTAACCATAGTATGGTGTGTCAAAGCCACATATAATGGAATCGAATCTGTTTTATTTTGAAAAAACTAATAAACAGAAACAAACGTTAGAAGAGGAATTTTAACGTTTCTTCAAGGGCAAAGGACCTTTATCGCAACCGTACAAAATGGAGGGCTTTGCTCTTCAATTTGAGCCTTATTTTGTCAAAATATGTAAATAACTTTGGGAGATATGGCGAATAGTATGTAGTATATAGTAACAATGGATAAGAATATAATATATATGTAGAATGACATATGCTATATTGTTGAATAGTTGCCTAACAACATATATGTACCAAATAGGAGAGTTTGTTAAATAAAAATTGAAGAAATTAGTGGTTGAAGCCATACATTTTCCAGTTACAACGAGTGTCACGTGGTCTCATCAGCCGTGAGAGGGTTAACTATTTCTTCTAAAGAAACAGGTACTACGTTCATTTTTTAGTGCAATTTGTAGTAATTTGTGCATTTATTTTCCCATGATGATGTGTAGAACATTTAGTTAGCATATTTGGTTGAGATTTCGAAAAAATGTACAGGGTGATGCAAAATTCATCTTTGTAGTACAGAAAGCATAAATTGGTTTTCAAAATGTGAAGAAATTGCATATATTAACGAATGCCCTGTATGTACTTCTGAATGGCACAGTAAAATATTTCTCTTTTATCATTCGTTAACCACAGTATGGTGTGTCAAAGCCACATATAATGGAATCGAATCTGTTTTATTTTGAAAAAACTAAAAAAGAGAAACAAACGTTATAAGAGGAGTTTTAACGTTTCTTCAAGGGCAAAAGACCCTTATCGCAACAGGACAAAGTAGAGAGGTTTCCTCTTCAATTTTAGCTTTATTTCGTCAAAATATGTAAATAAGTTTGGAAGATATGGCGAATAGTATGTAGTATATAGCAACAATGATTAATAATATAATATATATGTAGAATGACATATGCTATATTGTTGAATAGTTGCCTAACAACAAATATATACCAAATAGGAAAGTTTTTTAAAAATTGAAGAAATTAGTGGTTGAAGCCTTACATTTTCCAGTTACAACGAGTGTCACGTGGTCTCATCAGCCGTGAGAGGGTTAACTATTTCTTCTAAAGCGACAGGTACTACGTTCATTTTTTAGTGCAGTTTGTAGTAATTTGTGCATTAGTTTCCCATGATGATGTGTAGAACATTTAGTTAGCATATTTGGTTGAGTTTTTTAAAAAATATACAGGGTGATGCAAAATTCAGCTTTGTAGTACAGAAAGTTTAACTTGGTTTTCAAAATGTGAAGAAATTGCATATATTAACGAATGCCCTGTATGTACTTCTGAATGGCACAGTAACATATTCCTCTTTTATCATTCGTTAACCATAGTATGGTGTGTCAAAGCCACATATAATGGAATCGAATCTGTTTTATTTTGAAAAAACTAAAAAACAGAAACAAACGTTAGAAGAGGAATTTTAACGTTTCTTCAAGGGCAAAGGACCTTTATCGCAACCGTACAAAATGGAGGGCTTTGCCCTTCAATTTGAGCTTTATTTCGTCAAAATATGTAAATAACTTTGGGAGATATGGCGAATAGTATGTAGTATATAGTAACAATGGATAAGAATATAATATATATGTAGAATGACATATGCTATATTGTTGAATAGTTGCCTAACAACATATATGTACCAAATAGGAGAGTTTGTTAAATAAAAATTGAAGAAATTAGTGGTTGAAGCCATACATTTTCCAGTTACAACGAGTGTCACGTGGTCTCATCAGCCGTGAGAGGGTTAACTATTTCTTCTAAAGAAACAGGTACTACGTTCATTTTTTAGTGCAATTTGTAGTAATTTGTGCATTTATTTTCCCATGATGATGTGTAGAACATTTAGTTAGCATATTTGGTTGAGTTTTTTAAAAAATATACAGGGTGATGCAAAATTCAGCTTTGTAGTACAGAAAGTTTAACTTGGTTTTCAAAATGTGAAGAAATTGCATATATTAACGAATGCCCTGTATGTACTTCTGAATGGCACAGTAACATATTCCTCTTTTATCATTCGTTAACCATAGTATGGTGTGTCAAAGCCACATATAATGGAATCGAATCTGTTTTATTTTGAAAAAACTAAAAACAGAAACAAACGTTAGAAAAGGAATTTTAACGTTTCTTGAAGGGCAAAGGACCCTTATCGCAACAGGACAAAGTGGAGGGGTTTCCTCTTCAAATTAACTTTATTTCGTCAAAATATGTAAATAACTTTGGGAGATATGGCGAATAGTATGTAGTATATAGTGACAATGGATAAGAATATAATATATATGTAGAATGACATATGCTATATTGTTGAATAGTTGCCTAACAAAAAATATATACCAAATAGGAAAGTTTTTTAAAAATTGAAGAAATTAGTGGTTGAAGCCTTACATTTTCCAGTTACAACGAGTGTCACGTGGTCTCATCAGCCGTGAGAGGGTTAACTATTTCTTCTAAAGCAACAGGTACTACGTTCATTTTTTAGTGCAGTTTGTAGTAATTTGTGCATTAGTTTCCCATGATGATGTGTAGAAAATTTAGTTAGCATATTTGGTTGAGTTTTTTAAAAAATATACAGGGTGATGCAAAATTCAGCTTTGTAGTACAGAAAGTTTAACTTGGTTTTCAAAATGTGAAGAAATTGCATATATTAACGAATGCCCTGTATGTACTTCTGAATGGCACAGTAACATATTCCTCTTTTATCATTCGTTAACCATAGTATGGTGTGTCAAAGCCACATATAATGGAATCGAATCTGTTTTATTTTGAAAAAACTAAAAAACAGAAACAAACGTTAGAAGAGGAATTTTAACGTTTCTTCAAGGGCAAAGGACCTTTATCGCAACCGTACAAAATGGAGGGCTTTGCCCTTCAATTTGAGCTTTATTTCGTCAAAATATGTAAATAACTTTGGGAGATATGGCGAATAGTATGTAGTATATAGTAACAATGGATAAGAATATAATATATATGTAGAATGACATATGCTATATTGTTGAATAGTTGCCTAACAACATATATGTACCAAATAGGAGAGTTTGTTAAATAAAAATTGAAGAAATTAGTGGTTGAAGCCATACATTTTCCAGTTACAACGAGTGTCACGTGGTCTCATCAGCCGTGAGAGGGTTAACTATTTCTTCTAAAGAAACAGGTACTACGTTCATTTTTTAGTGCAATTTGTAGTAATTTGTGCATTTATTTTCCCATGATGATGTGTAGAACATTTAGTTAGCATATTTGGTTGAGATTTCGAAAAAATGTACAGGGTGATGCAAAATTCATCTTCGTAGTACAGAAAGCATAAATTGGTTTTCAAAATGTGAAGAAATTGCATATATTAACGAATGCCCTGTATGTACTTCTGAATGGCACAGTAAAATATTTCTCTTTTATCATTCGTTAACCACAGTATGGTGTGTCAAAGCCACATATAATGGAATCGAATCTGTTTTATTTTGAAAAAACTAAAAAAGAGAAACAAACGTTATAAGAGGAATTTTAACGTTTCTTCAAGGGCAAAGGACCCTTATCGCAACAGGACAAAGTAGAGAGATTTCCTCTTCAATTTTAGCTTTATTTCGTCAAAATATGTAAATAAGTTTGGAAGATATGGCGAATAGTATGTAGTATATAGCAACAATGATTAATAATATAATATATATGTAGAATGACATATGCTATATTGTTGAATAGTTGCCTAACAACAAATATATACCAAATAGGAAAGTTTTTTAAAAATTGAAGAAATTAGTGGTTGAAGCCTTACATTTTCCAGTTACAACGAGTGTCACGTGGTCTCATCAGCCGTGAGAGGGTTAACTATTTCTTCTAAAGCAACAGGTACTACGTTCATTTTTTAGTGCAGTTTGTAGTAATTTGTGCATTAGTTTCCCATGATGATGTGTAGAACATTTAGTTAGCATATTTGGTTGAGTTTTTTAAAAAATATACAGGGTGATGCAAAATTCAGCTTTGTAGTACAGAAAGTTTAACTTGGTTTTCAAAATGTGAAGAAATTGCATATATTAACGAATGCCCTGTATGTACTTCTGAATGGCACAGTAACATATTCCTCTTTTATCATTCGTTAACCATAGTATGGTGTGTCAAAGCCACATATAATGGAATCGAATCTGTTTTATTTTGAAAAAACTAAAAAACAGAAACAAACGTTAGAAGAGGAATTTTAACGTTTCTTCAAGGGCAAAGGACCTTTATCGCAACCGTACAAAATGGAGGGCTTTGCCCTTCAATTTGAGCTTTATTTCGTCAAAATATGTAAATAACTTTGGGAGATATGGCGAATAGTATGTAGTATATAGTAACAATGGATAAGAATATAATATATATGTAGAATGACATATGCTATATTGTTGAATAGTTGCCTAACAACATATATGTACCAAATAGGAGAGTTTGTTAAATAAAAATTGAAGAAATTAGTGGTTGAAGCCATACATTTTCCAGTTACAACGAGTGTCACGTGGTCTCATCAGCCGTGAGAGGGTTAACTATTTCTTCTAAAGAAACAGGTACTACGTTCATTTTTTAGTGCAATTTGTAGTAATTTGTGCATTTATTTTCCCATGATGATGTGTAGAACATTTAGTTAGCATATTTGGTTGAGTTTTTTAAAAAATATACAGGGTGATGCAAAATTCAGCTTTGTAGTACAGAAAGTTTAACTTGGTTTTCAAAATGTGAAGAAATTGCATATATTAACGAATGCCCTGTATGTACTTCTGAATGGCACAGTAACATATTCCTCTTTTATCATTCGTTAACCATAGTATGGTGTGTCAAAGCCACATATAATGGAATCGAATCTGTTTTATTTTGAAAAAACTAAAAACAGAAACAAACGTTAGAAAAGGAATTTTAACGTTTCTTGAAGGGCAAAGGACCTTTATCGCAACCGTACAAAATGGAGGGCTTTGCTCTTCAATTTGAGCCTTATTTTGTCAAAATATGTAAATAACTTTGGGAGATATGGCGAATAGTATGTAGTATATAGTAACAATGGATAAGAATATAATATATATGTAGAATGACATATGCTATATTGTTGAATAGTTGCCTAACAACATATATGTACCAAATAGGAGAGTTTGTTAAATAAAAATTGAAGAAATTAGTGGTTGAAGCCATACATTTTCCAGTTACAACGAGTGTCACGTGGTCTCATCAGCCGTGAGAGGGTTAACTATTTCTTCTAAAGAAACAGGTACTACGTTCATTTTTTAGTGCAATTTGTAGTAATTTGTGCATTTATTTTCCCATGATGATGTGTAGAACATTTAGTTAGCATATTTGGTTGAGATTTCGAAAAAATGTACAGGGTGATGCAAAATTCATCTTCGTAGTACAGAAAGCATAAATTGGTTTTCAAAATGTGAAGAAATTGCATATATTAACGAATGCCCTGTATGTACTTCTGAATGGCACAGTAAAATATTTCTCTTTTATCATTCGTTAACCACAGTATGGTGTGTCAAAGCCACATATAATGGAATCGAATCTGTTTTATTTTGAAAAAACTAAAAAAGAGAAACAAACGTTATAAGAGGAATTTTAACGTTTCTTCAAGGGCAAAGGACCCTTATCGCAACAGGACAAAGTAGAGAGATTTCCTCTTCAATTTTAGCTTTATTTCGTCAAAATATGTAAATAAGTTTGGAAGATATGGCGAATAGTATGTAGTATATAGCAACAATGATTAATAATATAATATATATGTAGAATGACATATGCTATATTGTTGAATAGTTGCCTAACAACAAATATATACCAAATAGGAAAGTTTTTTAAAAATTGAAGAAATTAGTGGTTGAAGCCTTACATTTTCCAGTTACAACGAGTGTCACGTGGTCTCATCAGCCGTGAGAGGGTTAACTATTTCTTCTAAAGCAACAGGTACTACGTTCATTTTTTAGTGCAGTTTGTAGTAATTTGTGCATTAGTTTCCCATGATGATGTGTAGAACATTTAGTTAGCATATTTGGTTGAGTTTTTTAAAAAATATACAGGGTGATGCAAAATTCAGCTTTGTAGTACAGAAAGTTTAACTTGGTTTTCAAAATGTGAAGAAATTGCATATATTAACGAATGCCCTGTATGTACTTCTGAATGGCACAGTAACATATTCCTCTTTTATCATTCGTTAACCATAGTATGGTGTGTCAAAGCCACATATAATGGAATCGAATCTGTTTTATTTTGAAAAAACTAAAAAACAGAAACAAACGTTAGAAGAGGAATTTTAACGTTTCTTCAAGGGCAAAGGACCTTTATCGCAACCGTACAAAATGGAGGGCTTTGCCCTTCAATTTGAGCTTTATTTCGTCAAAATATGTAAATAACTTTGGGAGATATGGCGAATAGTATGTAGTATATAGTAACAATGGATAAGAATATAATATATATGTAGAATGACATATGCTATATTGTTGAATAGTTGCCTAACAACATATATGTACCAAATAGGAGAGTTTGTTAAATAAAAATTGAAGAAATTAGTGGTTGAAGCCATACATTTTCCAGTTACAACGAGTGTCACGTGGTCTCATCAGCCGTGAGAGGGTTAACTATTTCTTCTAAAGAAACAGGTACTACGTTCATTTTTTAGTGCAATTTGTAGTAATTTGTGCATTTATTTTCCCATGATGATGTGTAGAACATTTAGTTAGCATATTTGGTTGAGTTTTTTAAAAAATATACAGGGTGATGCAAAATTCAGCTTTGTAGTACAGAAAGTTTAACTTGGTTTTCAAAATGTGAAGAAATTGCATATATTAACGAATGCCCTGTATGTACTTCTGAATGGCACAGTAACATATTCCTCTTTTATCATTCGTTAACCATAGTATGGTGTGTCAAAGCCACATATAATGGAATCGAATCTGTTTTATTTTGAAAAAACTAAAAACAGAAACAAACGTTAGAAAAGGAATTTTAACGTTTCTTGAAGGGCAAAGGACCCTTATCGCAACAGGACAAAGTGGAGGGGTTTCCTCTTCAAATTAACTTTATTTCGTCAAAATATGTAAATAACTTTGGGAGATATGGCGAATAGTATGTAGTATATAGTGACAATGGATAAGAATATAATATATATGTAGAATGACATATGCTATATTGTTGAATAGTTGCCTAACAACAAATATATACCAAATAGGAAAGTTTTTTAAAAATTGAAGAAATTAGTGGTTGAAGCCTTACATTTTCCAGTTACAACGAGTGTCACGTGGTCTCATCAGCCGTGAGAGGGTTAACTATTTCTTCTAAAGCAACAGGTACTACGTTCATTTTTTAGTGCAGTTTGTAGTAATTTGTGCATTAGTTTCCCATGATGATGTGTAGAACATTTAGTTAGCATATTTGGTTGAGTTTTTTAAAAAATATACAGGGTGATGCAAAATTCAGCTTTGTAGTACAGAAAGTTTAAATTGGTTTTCAAAATGTGAAGAAATTGCATATATTAACGAATGCCCTGTATGTACTTCTGAATGGCACAGTAACATATTCCTCTTTTATCATTCGTTAACCATAGTATGGTGTGTCAAAGCCACATATAATGGAATCGAATCAGTTTTATTTTGAAAAAACTAAAAAACAGAAACAAACGTTAGAAGAGGAATTTTAACGTTTCTTCAAGGGCAAAGGACCTTTATCGCAACCGTACAAAATGGAGGGCTTTGCTCTTCAATTTGAGCCTTATTTTGTCAAAATATGTAAATAACTTTGGGAGATATGGCGAATAGTATGTAGTATATAGTAACAATGGATAAGAATATAATATATATGTAGAATGACATTAGCTATATTGTTGAATAGTTGCCTAACAACATATATGTACCAAATAGGAGAGTTTGTTAAATAAAAATTGAAGAAATTAGTGGTTGAAGCCATACATTTTCCAGTTACAACGAGTGTCACGTGGTCTCATCAGCCGTGAGAGGGTTAACTATTTCTTCTAAAGAAACAGGTACTACGTTCATTTTTTAGTTCAATTTGTAGTAATTTGTGCATTTATTTTCCCATGATGATGTGTAGAACATTTAGTTAGCATATTTGGTTGAGTTTTTTAAAAAATATACAGGGTGATGCAAAATTCAGCTTTGTAGTACAGAAAGTTCAACTTGGTTTTCAAAATGTGAAGAAATTGCATATATTAACGAATGCCCTGTATGTACTTCTGAATGGCACAGTAACATATTCCTCTTTTATCATTCGTTAACCATAGTATGGTGTGTCAAAGCCACATATAATGGAATCGAATCTGTTTTATTTTGAAAAAACTAAAAACAGAAACAAACGTTAGAAAAGGAATTTTAACGTTTCTTGAAGGGCAAAGGACCCTTATCGCAACAGGACAAAATGGAGGGGTTTCCTCTTCAATTTTAGCTTTCTTTCGTCAAGATATGTAAATAACTTTGGGAGATATGGCGAATAGTATGTAGTATATAGTAACAATGGATAACAATATAATATATATGTAGAATGACATATGCTATATTGTTGAATAGTTGCCTAACAACATATATATACCAAATAGGAGGGTTTTTTTAAAAAAAATTGAAGAAATTAGTGGTTGAAGCCATATATTTTCCAGTTACAACGAGTGTCACGTGGTCTCATCAGCCGTGAGAGGGTTAACTATTTCTTCTAAAGCAACAGGTACTACGTTCATTTTTTAGTGCAATTTGTAGTAATTTGTGCATTTATTTTTCCATCATGATGTGTAGAACATTTATTTAGCATATTTGGTTGAGATTTGGAAAAAATATACAGGGTGATGCAAAATTCATCTTTGTAGTACAGAAAGTATAAATTGGTTTTCAAAATGTGAAGAAAGTGCATATATTAACGAATGCCCTGTATGTACTTCTGAATGCACAGTAACATATTCCTTCTTTAATCATTCGTTAACCACAGTATGGTGTGTCAAAGCCATATATAATGGAATGGAATCTGTTTTATTTTGAAAAAAACTAAAAAACAGGAACAAACGTTACAAGAGGAATTTTAACGTTTCTTCAAGGGGAAAGGACACTTATCGCAACAGGACAAAATGGAGGGGTTTCCTCTTCAATTTTAGCTTTATTTCGTCAAAATATGTAAATAACTTTGGGAGATATGGCGAATAGTATGTAGTATATAGTAACAATGGATAAGAATATAATATATATGTAGAATGACATATGCTATATTGTTGAATAGTTGCCTAACAACATATATATACCAAATAGGAGAGTTTTTTACAAAAAATTGAAGAAATTAGTGGTTGAAGCCATATATTTTCCAGTTACAACGAGTGTCACGTGGTCTCATCAGCCGTGAGAGGGTTAACTATTTCTTCTAAAGCAACAGGTACTACGTTCATTTTTTAGTGCAATTTGTTGTAATTTGTGCATTTATTTTCCCATGATGATGTGTAGAACATTTAGTTAGCATATTTGGTTGAGATTTCGAAAAAATGTACAGGGTGATGCAAAATTCATCTTTGTAGTACAGAAAGCATAAATTGGTTTTCAAAATGTGAAGAAAGTGCATATATTAACGAATGCCCTGTATGTACTTCTGAATGGCACAGTAACATATTCCTCTTTTATCATTCGTTAACCATAGTATGGTGTGTCAAAGCCACATATAATGGAATCGAATCTGTTTTATTTTGAAAAAACTAAAAAACAGAAACAAACGTTAGAAGAGGAATTTTAACGTTTCTTCAAGGGCAAAGGACCTTTATCGCAACCGTACAAAATGGAGGGCTTTGCCCTTCAATTTGAGCTTTATTTCGTCAAAATATGTAAATAACTTTGGGAGATATGGCGAATAGTATGTAGTATATAGTAACAATGGATAAGAATATAATATATATGTAGAATGACATATGCTATATTGTTGAATAGTTGCCTAACAACATATATGTACCAAATAGGAGAGTTTGTTAAATAAAAATTGAAGAAATTAGTGGTTGAAGCCATACATTTTCCAGTTACAACGAGTGTCACGTGGTCTCATCAGCCGTGAGAGGGTTAACTATTTCTTCTAAAGAAACAGGTACTACGTTCATTTTTTAGTGCAATTTGTAGTAATTTGTGCATTTATTTTCCCATGATGATGTGTAGAACATTTAGTTAGCATATTTGGTTGAGTTTTTTAAAAAATATACAGGGTGATGCAAAATTCAGCTTTGTAGTACAGAAAGTTTAACTTGGTTTTCAAAATGTGAAGAAATTGCATATATTAACGAATGCCCTGTATGTACTTCTGAATGGCACAGTAACATATTCCTCTTTTATCATTCGTTAACCATAGTATGGTGTGTCAAAGCCACATATAATGGAATCGAATCTGTTTTATTTTGAAAAAACTAAAAACAGAAACAAACGTTAGAAAAGGAATTTTAACGTTTCTTGAAGGGCAAAGGACCCTTATCGCAACAGGACAAAGTGGAGGGGTTTCCTCTTCAAATTAACTTTATTTCGTCAAAATATGTAAATAACTTTGGGAGATATGGCGAATAGTATGTAGTATATAGTGACAATGGATAAGAATATAATATATATGTAGAATGACATATGCTATATTGTTGAATAGTTGCCTAACAACAAATATATACCAAATAGGAAAGTTTTTTAAAAATTGAAGAAATTAGTGGTTGAAGCCTTACATTTTCCAGTTACAACGAGTGTCACGTGGTCTCATCAGCCGTGAGAGGGTTAACTATTTCTTCTAAAGCAACAGGTACTACGTTCATTTTTTAGTGCAGTTTGTAGTAATTTGTGCATTAGTTTCCCATGATGATGTGTAGAACATTTAGTTAGCATATTTGGTTGAGTTTTTTAAAAAATATACAGGGTGATGCAAAATTCAGCTTTGTAGTACAGAAAGTTTAACTTGGTTTTCAAAATGTGAAGAAATTGCATATATTAACGAATGCCCTGTATGTACTTCTGAATGGCACAGTAACATATTCCTCTTTTATCATTCGTTAACCATAGTATGGTGTGTCAAAGCCACATATAATGGAATCGAATCAGTTTTATTTTGAAAAAACTAAAAAACAGAAACAAACGTTAGAAGAGGAATTTTAACGTTTCTTCAAGGGCAAAGGACCTTTATCGCAACCGTACAAAATGGAGGGCTTTGCTCTTCAATTTGAGCCTTATTTTGTCAAAATATGTAAATAACTTTGGGAGATATGGCGAATAGTATTTAGTATATAGTAACAATGGATAAGAATATAATATATATGTAGAATGACATTAGCTATATTGTTGAATAGTTGCCTAACAACATATATGTACCAAATAGGAGAGTTTGTTAAATAAAAATTGAAGAAATTAGTGGTTGAAGCCATACATTTTCCAGTTACAACGAGTGTCACGTGGTCTCATCAGCCGTGAGAGGGTTAACTATTTCTTCTAAAGAAACAGGTACTACGTTCATTTTTTAGTGCAATTTGTAGTAATTTGTGCATTTATTTTCCCATGATGATGTGTAGAACATTTAGTTAGCATATTTGGTTGAGTTTTTTAAAAAATATACAGGGTGATGCAAAATTCAGCTTTGTAGTACAGAAAGTTCAACTTGGTTTTCAAAATGTGAAGAAATTGCATATATTAACGAATGCCCTGTATGTACTTCTGAATGGCACAGTAACATATTCCTCTTTTATCATTCGTTAACCATAGTATGGTGTGTCAAAGCCACATATAATGGAATCGAATCTGTTTTATTTTGAAAAACTAAAAACAGAAACAAACGTTAGAAAAGGAATTTTAACGTTTCTTGAAGGGCAAAGGACCCTTATCGCAACAGGACAAAATGGAGGGGTTTCCTCTTCAATTTTAGCTTTCTTTCGTCAAGATATGTAAATAACTTTGGGAGATATGGCGAATAGTATGTAGTATATAGTAACAATGGATAACAATATAATATATATGTAGAATGACATATGCTATATTGTTGAATAGTTGCCTAACAACATATATATACCAAATAGGAGGGTTTTTTTAAAAAAAATTGAAGAAATTAGTGGTTGAAGCCATATATTTTCCAGTTACAACGAGTGTCACGTGGTCTCATCAGCCGTGAGAGGGTTAACTATTTCTTCTAAAGCAACAGGTACTACGT
>NW_027657315.1:0-33071 GCF_964235325.1 Thermobia domestica | reverse complement strand
GTACAGCTCTTCAATTTGAGCTTTATTACATTAAAATATATTCAGAAGTTTCGGAGATATAGCCTTAAATATACAGTAGTTAGGAAGAATGCACAACAATATAATATATATAAAAATGACATATGTTATATTGTTGAGATGTTGCCTAACAACTATATATACCAATTAGTTGAGTTTAGAAGAAAAGTGAAGAAATTCGTGTTTGAAGACATACTTTTTCTACTTAGGATGAGTGTCACGTGGTCTCATCAAGACTGCAAGGGTTATATTGCTTCATGTATAACAACAGGTACTATCTTCATTTTTTAAAATTTTTTGTTGTAATGTGTAGATTTTATTACCATTTTATCATGTTTGCAATTCTTAGGTAGTATATTTGGTTTGTTGTATGGAAAACATATACAGGGTGATGCAAAATTCAAACCCATAGTATAAAAATTTTATTTGTTTTTCAAAAATGATGAAGAAGTGCGCCAATTAGCGAATGCGCTGTATGTAGTTCTGAACGGTACATGTCCTTATTCCTCGGTTGTCATTGGTCAGCCATATTGTTATGAGGCAATGAGACATATCATGGAATAAAATCGTTTATATAGTGTAAAATGAATAAAAGAGTACCAAACATGATATGCACAAGATAACTTTCCTTCTACAGTAGGGGGCGCTGCTTGCAGTCAGAATATGAAGAGGGTACAGCTCTTCAATTTGAGCTTTATTACATTAAAATATATTCAGAAGTTTCGGAGATATAGCCTTAAATATACAGTAGTTAGGAAGAATGCACAACAATATAATATATATAAAAATGACATATGTTATATTGTTGAGATGTTGCCTAACAACATATATATACCAATTAGTTGAGTTTAGAAGAAAAGTGAAGAAATTCGTGTTTGAAGACATACTTTTTCTACTTAGGATGAGTGTCACGTGGTCTCATCAAGACTGCAAGGGTTATATTGCTTCATGTATAACAACAGGTACTATCTTCATTTTTTAAAATTTTTTGTTGTAATGTGTAGATTTTCTTACCATTTTATCATGTTTGCAATTCTTAGGTAGTATATTTGGTTGTTGTATGGAAAACATATACAGGGTGATGCAAAATTCAAACCCATAGTATAAAAATTTTATTTGTTTTTCAAAAAATGAAGAAAGTGCGCCAATTAGCGAATGCGCTGTATGTAGTTCTGAACGGTACATGTCCTTATTCCTCGGTTGTCATTGGTCAGCCATATTGTTATGAGGCAATGAGACATATCATGGAATAAAATCGTTTATATAGTGTAAAATGAATAAAACAGTACCAAACATGATATGCACAAGATAACTTTCCTTCTACAGTAGGGGGCGCTGCTTGCAGTCAGAATATGAAGAGGGTACAGCTCTTCAATTTGAGCTTTATTTCATTAAAATATATTCAGAAGTTTCGGAGATATAGCCTTAAATATACAGTAGTTAGAAAGAATGCACAACAATATAATATATATAAAAATGACATATGTTATATTGTTGAGATGTTGCCTAACAACATATATATACCAATTAGTTGAGTTTAGAAGAAAAGTGAAGAAATTCGTGTTTGAAGACATACTTTTTCTATTTAGGATGAGTGTCACGTGGTCTCATCAAGACTGCAAGGGTTATATTGCTTCATGTATAACAACAGGTACTATCTTCATTTTTTAAAATTTTTTGTTGTAATGTGTAGATTTTCTTACCATTTTATCATGTTTGCAATTCTTAGGTAGTATATTTGGTTGTTGTATGGAAAACATATACAGGGTGATGCAAAATTCAAACCCATAGTATAAAAATTTTATTTGTTTTTCAAAAAATGAAGAAAGTGCGCCAATTAGCGAATGCGCTGTATGTAGTTCTGAACGGTACATGTCCTTATTCCTCGGTTGTCATTGGTCAGCCATATTGTTATGAGGCAATGAGACATATCATGAATAAAATCGTTTATATAGTGTAAAATGAATAAAAGAGTACCAAACATGATATGCACAAGATAACTTTCCTTCTACAGTAGGGGGCGCTGCTTGCAGTCAGAATATGAAGAGGGTACAGCTCTTCAATTTGAGCTTTATTACATTAAAATATATTCAGAAGTTTCGGAGATATAGCCTTAAATATACAGTAGTTAGGAAGAATGCACAACAATATAATATATATAAAAATGACATATGTTATATTGTTGAGATGTTGCCTAACAACATATATATACCAATTAGTTGAGTTTAGAAGAAAAGTGAAGAAATTCGTGTTTGAAGACATACTTTTTCTACTTAGGATGAGTGTCACGTGGTCTCATCAAGACTGCAAGGGTTATATTGCTTCATGTATAACAACAGGTACTATCTTCATTTTTTTAAAATTTTTTGTTGTAATGTGTAGATTTTATTACCATTTTATCATGTTTGCAATTCTTAGGTAGTATATTTGGTTGTTGTATGGAAAACATATACAGGGTGATGCAAAATTCAAACCCATAGTATAAAAATTTTATTTGTTTTTCAAAAAATGAAGAAAGTGCGCCAATTAGCGAATGCGCTGTATGTAGTTCTGAACGGTACATGTCCTTATTCCTCGGTTGTCATTGGTCAGCCATATTGTTA
Organism: Thermobia domestica; assembly: GCF_964235325.1. NCBI lineage: Eukaryota > Metazoa > Arthropoda > Insecta > Zygentoma > Lepismatidae > Thermobia > Thermobia domestica. The sequence goes on along the minus strand of NW_027657315.1, from coordinate 30,450 downwards.
TGAGGCAATGAGACATATCATGGAATAAAATCGTTTATATAGTGTAAAATGAATAAAAGAGTACCAAAACATGATATGCACAAGATAACTTTCCTTCTACAGTAGGGGGCGCTGCTTGCAGTCAGAATATGAAGAGGGTACAGCTCTTCAATTTGAGCTTTATTACATTAAAATATATTCAGAAGTTTCGGAGATATAGCCTTAAATATACAGTAGTTAGGAAGAATGCACAACAATATAATATATATAAAAATGACATATGTTATATTGTTGAGATGTTGCCTAACAACATATATATAACCAATTAGTTGAGTTTAGAAGAAAGTGAAGAAATTCGTGTTTGAAGACATACTTTTTCTACTTAGGATGAGTGTCACGTGGTCTCATCAAGACTGCAAGGGTTATATTGCTTCATGTATAACAACAGGTACTATCTTCATTTTTTAAAATTTTTTGTTGTAATGTGTAGATTTTCTTACCATTTTATCATGTTTGCAATTCTTAGGTAGTATATTTGGTTGTTGTATGGAAAACATATACAGGGTGATGCAAAATTCAAACCCATAGTATAAAAATTTTATTTGTTTTTCAAAAAATGAAGAAAGTGCGCCAATTAGCGAATGCGCTGTATGTAGTTCTGAACGGTACATGTCCTTATTCCTCGGTTGTCATTGGTCAGCCATATTGTTATGAGGCAATGAGACATATCATGGAATAAAATCGTTTATATAGTGTAAAATGAATAAAACAGTACCAAAACATGATATGCACAAGATAACTTTCCTTCTACAGTAGGGGGCGCTGCTTGCAGTCAGAATATGAAGAGGGTACAGCTCTTCAATTTGAGTTTTATTTCATTAAAATATATTCAGAAGTTTCGGAGATATAGCCTTAAATATACAGTAGTTAGGAAGAATGCACAACAATATAATATATATAAAAATGACATATGTTATATTGTTGAGATGTTGCCTAACAACATATATATACCAATTAGTTGAGTTTAGAAGAAAAGTGAAGAAATTCGTGTTTGAATGACATACTTTTTCTACTTAGGATGAGTGTCACGTGGTCTCATCAAGACTGCAAGGGTTATATTGCTTCATGTATAACAACAGGTACTATCTTCATTTTTTAAAATTTTTTGTTGTAATGTGTAGATTTTATTACCATTTTATCATGTTTGCAATTCTTAGGTAGTATATTTGGTTGTTGTATGGAAAACATATACAGGGTGATGCAAAATTCAAACCCATAGTATAAAAATTTTATTTGTTTTTCAAAAAATGAAGAAAGTGCGCCAATTAGCGAATGCGCTGTATGTAGTTCTGAACGGTACATGTCCTTATTCCTCGGTTGTCATTGGTCAGCCATATTGTTATGAGGCAATGAGACATATCATGGAATAAAATCGTTTATATAGTGTAAAATGAATAAAACAGTACCAAACATGATATGCACAAGATAACTTTCCTTCTACAGTAGGGGGCGCTGCTTGCAGTCAGAATATGAAGAGGGTACAGCTCTTCAATTTGAGCTTTATTTCATTAAAATATATTCAGAAGTTTCGGAGATATAGCCTTAAATATACAGTAGTTAGAAAGAATGCACAACAATATAATATATATAAAAATGACATATGTTATATTGTTGAGATGTTGCCTAACAACATATATATACCAATTAGTTGAGTTTAGAAGAAAAGTGAAGAAATTCGTGTTTGAAGACATACTTTTTTCTATTTAGGATGAGTGTCACGTGGTCTCATCAAGACTGCAAGGGTTATATTGGCTTCATGTATAACAACAGGTACTATCTTCATTTTTTAAAATTTTTTGTTGTAATGTGTAGATTTTCTTACCATTTTATCATGTTTGCAATTCTTAGGTAGTATATTTGGTTGTTGTATGGAAAACATATACAGGGTGATGCAAAATTCAAACCCATAGTATAAAAATTTTATTTGTTTTTCAAAAAATGAAGAAAGTGCGCCAATTAGCGAATGCGCTGTATGTAGTTCTGAACGGTACATGTCCTTATTCCTCGGTTGTCATTGGTCAGCCATATTGTTATGAGCAATGAGACATATCATGGAATAAAATCGTTTATATAGTGTAAAATGAATAAAAGAGTACCAAACATGATATGCACAAGATAACTTTCCTTCTACAGTAGGGGGCGCTGCTTGCAGTCAGAATATGAAGAGGGTACAGCTCTTCAATTTGAGCTTTATTACATTAAAATATATTCAGAAGTTTCGGAGATATAGCCTTAAATATACAGTAGTTAGGAAGAATGCACAACAATATAATATATATAAAAATGACATATGTTATATTGTTGAGATGTTGCCTAACAACATATATATACCAATTAGTTGAGTTTAGAAGAAAAGTGAAGAAATTCGTGTTTGAAGACATACTTTTTCTACTTAGGATGAGTGTCACGTGGTCTCATCAAGACTGCAAGGGTTATATTGCTTCATGTATAACAACAGGTACTATCTTCATTTTTTAAAATTTTTTGTTGTAATGTGTAGATTTTATTACCATTTTATCATGTTTGCAATTCTTAGGTAGTATATTTGGTTGTTGTATGGAAAACATATACAGGGTGATGCAAAATTCAAACCCATAGTATAAAAATTTTATTTGTTTTTCAAAAAATGAAGAAAGTGCGCCAATTAGCGAATGCGCTGTATGTAGTTCTGAACGGTACATGTCCTTATTCCTCGGTTGTCATTGGTCAGCCATATTGTTATGAGGCAATGAGACATATCATGGAATAAAATCGTTTATATAGTGTAAAATGAATAAAAGAGTACCAAACATGATATGCACAAGATAACTTTCCTTCTACAGTAGGGGGCGCTGCTTGCAGTCAGAATATGAAGAGGGTACAGCTCTTCAATTTGAGCTTTATTACATTAAAATATATTCAGAAGTTTCGGAGATATAGCCTTAAATATACAGTAGTTAGGAAGAATGCACAACAATATAATATATATAAAAATGACATATGTTATATTGTTGAGATGTTGCCTAACAACATATATATACCAATTAGTTGAGTTTAGAAGAAAAGTGAAGAAATTCGTGTTTGAAGACATACTTTTTCTACTTAGGATGAGTGTCACGTGGTCTCATCAAGACTGCAAGGGTTATATTGCTTCATGTATAACAACAGGTACTATCTTCATTTTTTAAAATTTTTTGTTGTAATGTGTAGATTTTATTACCATTTTATCATGTTTGCAATTCTTAGGTAGTATATTTGGTTGTTGTATGGAAAACATATACAGGGTGATGCAAAATTCAAACCCATAGTATAAAAATTTTATTTGTTTTTCAAAAAATGAAGAAAGTGCGCCAATTAGCGAATGCGCTGTATGTAGTTCTGAACGGTACAAGTCCTTATTCCTCGGTTGTCATTGGTCAGCCATATTGTTATGAGGCAATGAGACATATCATGGAATAAAATCGTTTATATAGTGTAAAATGAATAAAACAGTACCAAACATGATATGCACAAGATAACTTTCCTTCTACAGTAGGGGGCGCTGCTTGCAGTCAGAATATGAAGAGGGTACAGCTCTTCAATTTGAGCTTTATTACATTAAAATATATTCAGAAGTTTCGGAGATATAGCCTTAAATATACAGTAGTTAGGAAGAATGCACAACAATATAATATATATAAAAATGACATATGTTATATTGTTGAGATGTTGCCTAACAACATATATATACCAATTAGTTGAGTTTAGAAGAAAAGTGAAGAAATTCGTGTTTGAAGACATACTTTTTCTACTTAGGATGAGTGTCACGTGGTCTCATCAAGACTGCAAGGGTTATATTGCTTCATGTATAACAACAGGTACTATCTTCATTTTTTAAAATTTTTTGTTGTAATGTGTAGATTTTCTTACCATTTTATCATGTTTGCAATTCTTAGGTAGTATATTTGGTTGTTGTATGGAAAACATATACAGGGTGATGCAAAATTCAAACCCATAGTATAAAAATTTTATTTGTTTTTCAAAAAATGAAGAAAGTGCGCCAATTAGCGAATGCGCTGTATGTAGTTCTGAACGGTACATGTCCTTATTCCTCGGTTGTCATTGGTCAGCCATATTGTTATGAGGCAATGAGACATATCATGGAATAAAATCGTTTATATAGTGTAAAATGAATAAAACAGTACCAAACATGATATGCACAAGATAACTTTCCTTCTACAGTAGGGGGCGCTGCTTGCAGTCAGAATATGAAGAGGGTACAGCTCTTCAATTTGAGCTTTATTACATTAAAATATATTCAGAAGTTTCGGAGATATAGCCTTAAATATACAGTAGTTAGGAAGAATGCACAACAATATAATATATATAAAAATGACATATGTTATATTGTTGAGATGTTGCCTAACAACATATATATACCAATTAGTTGAGTTTAGAAGAAAAGTGAAGAAATTCGTGTTTGAAGACATACTTTTTCTACTTAGGATGAGTGTCACGTGGTCTCATCAAGACTGCAAGGGTTATATTGCTTCATGTATAACAACAGGTACTATCTTCATTTTTAAAAATTTTTTGTTGTAATGTGTAGATTTTCTTACCATTTTATCATGTTTGCAATTCTTAGGTAGTATATTTGGTTGTTGTATGGAAAACATATACAGGGTGATGCAAAATTCAAACCCATAATATAAAAATTTTATTTGTTTTTCAAAAAATGAAGAAAGTGCGCCAATTAGCGAATGCGCTGTATGTAGTTCTGAACGGTACATGTCCTTATTCCTCGGTTGTCATTGGTCAGCCATATTGTTATGAGGCAATGAGACATATCATGGAATAAAATCGTTTATATAGTGTAAAATGAATAAAACAGTACCAAACATGATATGCACAAGATAACTTTCCTTCTACAGTAGGGGGCGCTGCTTGCAGTCAGAATATGAAGAGCGTACAGCTCTTCAATTTGAGCTTTATTACATTAAAATATATTCAGAAGTTTCGGAGATATAGCCTTAAATATACAGTAGTTAGGAAGAATGCACAACAATATAATATATATAAAAATGACATATGTTATATTGTTGAGATGTTGCCTAACAACATATATATACCAATTAGTTGAGTTTAGAAGAAAAGTGAAGAAATTCGTGTTTGAAGACATACTTTTTCTACTTAGGATGAGTGTCACGTGGTCTCATCAAGACTGCAAGGGTTATATTGCTTCATGTATAACAACAGGTACTATCTTCATTTTTTAAAATTTTTTGTTGTAATGTGTAGATTTTCTTACCATTTTATCATGTTTGCAATTCTTAGGTAGTATATTTGGTTGTTGTATGGAAAACATATACAGGGTGATGCAAAATTCAAACCCATAGTATAAAAATTTTATTTGTTTTTCAAAAAATGAAGAAAGTGCGCCAATTAGCGAATGCGCTGTATGTAGTTCTGAACGGTACATGTCCTTATTCCTCGGTTGTCATTGGTCAGCCATATTGTTATGAGGCAATGAGACATATCATGGAATAAAATCGTTTATATAGTGTAAAATGAATAAAACAGTACCAAACATGATATGCACAAGATAACTTTCCTTCTACAGTAGGGGGCGCTGCTTGCAGTCAGAATATCAAGAGGGTACAGCTCTTCAATTTGAGCTTTATTACATTAAAATATATTCAGAAGTTTCGGAGATATAGCCTTAAATATACAGTAGTTAGGAAGAATGCACAACAATATAATATATATAAAAATGACATATGTTATATTGTTGAGATGTTGCCTAACAACATATATATACCAATTAGTTGAGTTTAGAAGAAAAGTGAAGAAATTCGTGTTTGAAGACATACTTTTTCTACTTAGGATGAGTGTCACGTGGTCTCATCAAGACTGCAAGGGTTATATTGCTTCATGTATAACAACAGGTACTATCTTCATTTTTAAAAATTTTTTGTTGTAATGTGTAGATTTTCTTACCATTTTATCATGTTTGCAATTCTTAGGTAGTATATTTGGTTGTTGTATGGAAAACATATACAGGGTGATGCAAAATTCAAACCCATAGTATAAAAATTTTATTTGTTTTTCAAAAAATGAAGAAAGTGCGCCAATTAGCGAATGCGCTGTATGTAGTTCTGAACGGTACATGTCCTTATTCCTCGGTTGTCATTGGTCAGCCATATTGTTATGAGGCAATGAGACATATCATGGAATAAAATCGTTTATATAGTGTAAAATGAATAAAAGAGTACCAAACATGATATGCACAAGATAACTTTCCTTCTACAGTAGGGGGCGCTGCTTGCAGTCAGAATATGAAGAGGGTACAGCTCTTCAATTTGAGCTTTATTACATTAAAATATATTCAGAAGTTTCGGAGATATAGCCTTAAATATACAGTAGTTAGGAAGAATGCACAACAATATAATATATATAAAAATGACATATGTTATATTGTTGAGATGTTGCCTAACAACATATATATACCAATTAGTTGAGTTTAGAAGAAAAGTGAAGAAATTCGTGTTTGAAGACATACTTTTTCTACTTAGGATGAGTGTCACGTGGTCTCATCAAGACTGCAAGGGTTATATTGCTTCATGTATAACAACAGGTACTATCTTCATTTTTTAAAATTTTTTGTTGTAATGTGTAGATTTTCTTACCATTTTATCATGTTTGCAATTCTTAGGTAGTATATTTGGTTGTTGTATGGAAAACATATACAGGGTGATGCAAAATTCAAACCCATAGTATAAAAATTTTATTTGTTTTTCAAAAAATGAAGAAAGTGCGCCAATTAGCGAATGCGCTGTATGTAGTTCTGAACGGTACATGTCCTTATTCCTCGGTTGTCATTGGTCAGCCATATTGTTATGAGGCAATGAGACATATCATGGAATAAAATCGTTTATATAGTGTAAAATGAATAAAACAGTACCAAACATGATATGCACAAGATAACTTTCCTTCTACAGTAGGGGGCGCTGCTTGCAGTCAGAATATGAAGAGGGTACAGCTCTTCAATTTGAGTTTTATTTCATTAAAATATATTCAGAAGTTTCGGAGATATAGCCTTAAATATACAGTAGTTAGGAAGAATGCACAACAATATAATATATATAAAAATGACATATGTTATATTGTTGAGATGTTGCCTAACAACATATATATACCAATTAGTTGAGTTTAGAAGAAAAGTGAAGAAATTCGTGTTTGAAGACATACTTTTTCTACTTAGGATGAGTGTCACGTGGTCTCATCAAGACTGCAAGGGTTATATTGCTTCATGTATAACAACAGGTACTATCTTCATTTTTTAAAATTTTTTGTTGTAATGTGTAGATTTTCTTACCATTTTATCATGTTTGCAATTCTTAGGTAGTATATTTGGTTGTTGTATGGAAAACATATACAGGGTGATGCAAAATTCAAACCCATAGTATAAAAATTTTATTTGTTTTTCAAAAAATGAAGAAAGTGCGCCAATTAGCGAATGCGCTGTATGTAGTTCTGAACGGTACATGTCCTTATTCCTCGGTTGTCATTGGTCAGCCATATTGTTATGAGGCAATGAGACATATCATGGAATAAAATCGTTTATATAGTGTAAAATGAATAAAAGAGTACCAAACATGATATGCACAAGATAACTTTCCTTCTACAGTAGGGGGCGCTGCTTGCAGTCAGAATATGAAGAGGGTACAGCTCTTCAATTTGAGCTTTATTACATTAAAATATATTCAGAAGTTTCGGAGATATAGCCTTAAATATACAGTAGTTAGGAAGAATGCACAACAATATAATATATATAAAAATGACATATGTTATATTGTTGAGATGTTGCCTAACAACATATATATACCAATTAGTTGAGTTTAGAAGAAAAGTGAAGAAATTCGTGTTTGAAGACATACTTTTTCTACTTAGGATGAGTGTCACGTGGTCTCATCAAGACTGCAAGGGTTATATTGCTTCATGTATAACAACAGGTACTATCTTCATTTTTTAAAATTTTTTGTTGTAATGTGTAGATTTTCTTACCATTTTATCATGTTTGCAATTCATAGGTAGTATATTTGGTTGTTGTATGGAAAACATATACAGGATGATGCAAAATTCAAACCCATAGTATAAAAATTTTATTTGTTTTTCAAAAAATGAAGAAAGTGCGCCAATTAGCGAATGCGCTGTATGTAGTTCTGAACGGTACATGTCGTTATTCCTCGGTTGTCATTGGTCAGCCATATTGTTATGAGGCAATGAGACATATCATGGAATAAAATCGTTTATATAGTGTAAAATGAATAAAAGAGTACCAAACATGATATGCACAAGATAACTTTCCTTCTACAGTAGGGGGCGCTGCTTGCAGTCAGAATATGAAGAGGGTACAGCTCTTCAATTTGAGCTTTATTACATTAAAATATATTCAGAAGTTTCGGAGATATAGCCTTAAATATACAGTAGTTAGGAAGAATGCACAACAATATAATATATATAAAAATGACATATGTTATATTGTTGAGATGTTGCCTAACAACATATATATACCAATTAGTTGAGTTTAGAAGAAAAGTGAAGAAATTCGTGTTTGAAGACATACTTTTTCTACTTAGGATGAGTGTCACGTGGTCTCATCAAGACTGCAAGGGTTATATTGCTTCATGTATAACAACAGGTACTATCTTCATTTTTTAAAATTTTTTGTTGTAATGTGTAGATTTTCTTACCATTTTATCATGTTTGCAATTCTTAGGTAGTATATTTGGTTGTTGTATGGAAAACATATACAGGGTGATGCAAAATTCAAACCCATAGTATAAAAATTTTATTTGTTTTTCAAAAAATGAAGAAAGTGCGCCAATTAGCGAATGCGCTGTATGTAGTTCTGAACGGTACATGTCCTTATTCCTCGGTTGTCATTGGTCAGCCATATTGTTATGAGGCAATGAGACATATCATGGAATAAAATCGTTTATATAGTGTAAAATGAATAAAACAGTACCAAACATGATATGCACAAGATAACTTTCCTTCTACAGTAGGGGGCGCTGCTTGCAGTCAGAATATGAAGAGGGTACAGCTCTTCAATTTGAGCTTTATTACATTAAAATATATTCAGAAGTTTCGGAGATATAGCCTTAAATATACAGTAGTTAGGAAGAATGCACAACAATATAATATATATAAAAATGACATATGTTATATTGTTGAGATGTTGCCTAACAACATATATATACCAATTAGTTGAGTTTAGAAGAAAAGTGAAGAAATTCGTGTTTGAAGACATACTTTTTCTACTTAGGATGAGTGTCACGTGGTCTCATCAAGACTGCAAGGGTTATATTGCTTCATGTATAACAACAGGTACTATCTTCATTTTTTAAAATTTTTTGTTGTAATGTGTAGATTTTCTTACCATTTTATCATGTTTGCAATTCTTAGGTAGTATATTTGGTTGTTGTATGGAAAACATATACAGGGTGATGCAAAATTCAAACCCATAGTATAAAAATTTTATTTGTTTTTCAAAAAATGAAGAAAGTGCGCCAATTAGCGAATGCGCTGTATGTAGTTCTGAACGGTACATGTCCTTATTCCTCGGTTGTCATTGGTCAGCCATATTGTTATGAGGCAATGAGACATATCATGGAATAAAATCGTTTATATAGTGTAAAATGAATAAAAGAGTACCAAACATGATATGCACAAGATAACTTTCCTTCTACAGTAGGGGGCGCTGCTTGCAGTCAGAATATGAAGAGGGTACAGCTCTTCAATTTGAGCTTTATTACATTAAAATATATTCAGAAGTTTCGGAGATATAGCCTTAAATATACAGTAGTTAGGAAGAATGCACAACAATATAATATATATAAAAATGACATATGTTATATTGTTGAGATGTTGCCTAACAACATATATATACCAATTAGTTGAGTTTAGAAGAAAAGTGAAGAAATTCGTGTTTGAAGACATACTTTTTCTACTTAGGATGAGTGTCACGTGGTCTCATCAAGACTGCAAGGGTTATATTGCTTCATGTATAACAACAGGTACTATCTTCATTTTTTAAAATTTTTTGTTGTAATGTGTAGATTTTCTTACCATTTTATCATGTTTGCAATTCTTAGGTAGTATATTTGGTTGTTGTATGGAAAACATATACAGGGTGATGCAAAATTCAAACCCATAGTATAAAAATTTTATTTGTTTTTCAAAAAATGAAGAAAGTGCGCCAATTAGCGAATGCGCTGTATGTAGTTCTGAACGGTACATGTCCTTATTCCTCGGTTGTCATTGGTCAGCCATATTGTTATGAGGCAATGAGACATATCATGGAATAAAATCGTTTATATAGTGTAAAATGAATAAAACAGTACCAAACATAATATGCACAAGATAACTTTCCTTCTACAGTAGGGGGCGCTGCTTGCAGTCAGAATATGAAGAGGGTACAGCTCTTCAATTTGAGCTTTATTACATTAAAATATATTCAGAAGTTTCGGAGATATAGCCTTAAATATACAGTAGTTAGGAAGAATGCACAACAATATAATATATATAAAAATGACATATGTTATATTGTTGAGATGTTGCCTAACAACATATATATACCAATTAGTTGAGTTTAGAAGAAAAGTGAAGAAATTCGTGTTTGAAGACATACTTTTTCTACTTAGGATGAGTGTCACGTGGTCTCATCAAGACTGCAAGGGTTATATTGCTTCATGTATAACAACAGGTACTATCTTCATTTTTTAAAATTTTTTGTTGTAATGTGTAGATTTTCTTACCATTTTATCATGTTTGCAATTCTTAGGTAGTATATTTGGTTGTTGTATGGAAAACATATACAGGGTGATGCAAAATTCAAACCCATAGTATAAAAATTTTATTTGTTTTTCAAAAAATGAAGAAAGTGCGCCAATTAGCGAATGCGCTGTATGTAGTTCTGAACGGTACATGTCCTTATTCCTCGGTTGTCATTGGTCAGCCATATTGTTATGAGGCAATGAGACATATCATGGAATAAAATCGTTTATATAGTGTAAAATGAATAAAAGAGTACCAAACACGATATGCACAAGATAACTTTCCTTCTACAGTAGGGGGCGCTGCTTGCAGTCAGAATATGAAGAGGGTACAGCTCTTCAATTTGAGCTTTATTACATTAAAATATATTCAGAAGTTTCGGAGATATAGCCTTAAATATACAGTAGTTAGGAAGAATGCACAACAATATAATATATATAAAAATGACATATGTTATATTGTTGAGATGTTGCCTAACAACATATATATACCAATTAGTTGAGTTTAGAAGAAAAGTGAAGAAATTCGTGTTTGAAGACATACTTTTTCTACTTAGGATGAGTGTCACGTGGTCTCATCAAGACTGCAAGGGTTATATTGCTTCATGTATAACAACAGGTACTATCTTCATTTTTTAAAATTTTTTGTTGTAATGTGTAGATTTTCTTACCATTTTATCATGTTTGCAATTCTTAGGTAGTATATTTGGTTGTTGTATGGAAAACATATACAGGGTGATGCAAAATTCAAACCCATAGTATAAAAATTTTATTTGTTTTTCAAAAAATGAAGAAAGTGCGCCAATTAGCGAATGCGCTGTATGTAGTTCTGAACGGTACATGTCCTTATTCCTCGGTTGTCATTGGTCAGCCATATTGTTATGAGGCAATGAGACATATCATGGAATAAAATCGTTTATATAGTGTAAAATGAATAAAAGAGTACCAAACATGATATGCACAAGATAACTTTCCTTCTACAGTAGGGGGCGCTGCTTGCAGTCAGAATATGAAGAGGGTACAGCTCTTCAATTTGAGCTTTATTACATTAAAATATATTCAGAAGTTTCGGAGATATAGCCTTAAATATACAGTAGTTAGGAAGAATGCACAACAATATAATATATATAAAAATGACATATGTTATATTGTTGAGATGTTGCCTAACAACATATATATACCAATTAGTTGAGTTTAGAAGAAAAGTGAAGAAATTCGTGTTTGAAGACATACTTTTTCTACTTAGGATGAGTGTCACGTGGTCTCATCAAGACTGCAAGGGTTATATTGCTTCATGTATAACAACAGGTACTATCTTCATTTTTTAAAATTTTTTGTTGTAATGTGTAGATTTTCTTACCATTTTATCATGTTTGCAATTCTTAGGTAGTATATTTGGTTGTTGTATGGAAAACATATACAGGGTGATGCAAAATTCAAACCCATAGTATAAAAATTTTATTTGTTTTTCAAAAAATGAAGAAAGTGCGCCAATTAGCGAATGCGCTGTATGTAGTTCTGAACGGTACATGTCCTTATTCCTCGGTTGTCATTGGTCAGCCATATTGTTATGAGGCAATGAGACATATCATGGAATAAAATCGTTTATATAGTGTAAAATGAATAAAACAGTACCAAACATGATATGCACAAGATAACTTTCCTTCTACAGTAGGGGGCGCTGCTTGCAGTCAGAATATGAAGAGGGTACAGCTCTTCAATTTGAGTTTTATTTCATTAAAATATATTCAGAAGTTTCGGAGATATAGCCTTAAATATACAGTAGTTAGGAAGAATGCACAACAATATAATATATATAAAAATGACATATGTTATATTGTTGAGATGTTGAATAACAACATATATATACCAATTAGTTGAGTTTAGAAGAAAAGTGAAGAAATTCGTGTTTGAAGACATACTTTTTCTACTTAGGATGAGTGTCACGTGGTCTCATCAAGACTGCAAGGGTTATATTGCTTCATGTATAACAACAGGTACTATCTTCATTTTTTAAAATTTTTTGTTGTAATGTGTTGATTTTCTTACCATTTTATCATGTTTGCAATTCTTAGGTAGTATATTTGGTTGTTGTATGGAAAACATATACAGGGTGATGCAAAATTCAAACCCATAGTATAAAAATTTTATTTGTTTTTCAAAAAATGAAGAAAGTGCGCCAATTAGCGAATGCGCTGTATGTAGTTCTGAACGGTACATGTCCTTATTCCTCGGTTGTCATTGGTCAGCCATATTGTTATGAGGCAATGAGACATATCATGGAATAAAATCGTTTATATAGTGTAAAATGAATAAAAGAGTACCAAACATGATATGCACAAGATAACTTTCCTTCTACAGTAGGGGGCGCTGCTTGCAGTCAGAATATGAAGAGGGTACAGCTTTTCAATTTGAGCTTTATTTCATTAAAATATATTCAGAAGTTTCGGAGATATAGCCTTAAATATACAGTAGTTAGGAAGAATGCACAACAATATAATATATATAAAAATGACATATGTTATATTGTTGAGATGTTGCCTAACAACATATATATACCAATTAGTTGAGTTTAGAAGAAAAGTGAAGAAATTCGTGTTTGAAGACATACTTTTTCTACTTAGGATGAGTGTCACGTGGTCTCATCAAGACTGCAAGGGTTATATTGCTTCATGTATAACAACAGGTACTATCTTCATTTTTTAAAATTTTTTGTTGTAATGTGTAGATTTTCTTACCATTTTATCATGTTTGCAATTCTTAGGTAGTATATTTGGTTGTTGTATGGAAAACATATACAGGGTGATGCAAAATTCAAACCCATAGTATAAAAATTTTATTTGTTTTTCAAAAAATGAAGAAAGTGCGCCAATTAGCGAATGCGCTGTATGTAGTTCTGAACGGTACATGTCCTTATTCCTCGGTTGTCATTGGTCAGCCATATTGTTATGAGGCAATGAGACATATCATGGAATAAAATCGTTTATATAGTGTAAAATGAATAAAAGAGTACCAAACATGATATGCACAAGATAACTTTCCTTCTACAGTAGGGGGCGCTGCTTGCAGTCAGAATATGAAGAGGGTACAGCTCTTCAATTTGAGCTTTATTACATTAAAATATATTCAGAAGTTTCGGAGATATAGCCTTAAATATACAGTAGTTAGGAAGAATGCACAACAATATAATATATATAAAAATGACATATGTTATATTGTTGAGATGTTGCCTAACAACATATATATACCAATTAGTTGAGTTTAGAAGAAAAGTGAAGAAATTCGTGTTTGAAGACATACTTTTTCTACTTAGGATGAGTGTCACGTGGTCTCATCAAGACTGCAAGGGTTATATTGCTTCATGTATAACAACAGGTACTATCTTCATTTTTTAAAATTTTTTGTTGTAATGTGTAGATTTTATTACCATTTTATCATGTTTGCAATTCTTAGATAGTATATTTGGTTGTTGTATGGAAAACATATACAGGGTGATGCAAAATTCAAACCCATAGTATAAAAATTTTATTTGTTTTTCAAAAAATGAAGAAAGTGCGCCAATTAGCGAATGCGCTGTATGTAGTTCTGAACGGTACATGTCGTTATTCCTCGGTTGTCATTGGTCAGCCATATTGTTATGAGGCAATGAGACATATCATGGAATAAAATCGTTTATATAGTGTAAAATGAATAAAAGAGTACCAAACATGATATGCACAAGATAACTTTCCTTCTACAGTAGGGGGCGCTGCTTGCAGTCAGAATATGAAGAGGGTACAGCTCTTCAATTTGAGCTTTATTACATTAAAATATATTCAGAAGTTTCGGAGATATAGCCTTAAATATACAGTAGTTAGGAAGAATGCACAACAATATAATATATATAAAAATGACATATGTTATATTGTTGAGATGTTGCCTAACAACATATATATACCAATTAGTTGAGTTTAGAAGAAAAGTGAAGAAATTCGTGTTTGAAGACATACTTTTTCTACTTAGGATGAGTGTCACGTGGTCTCATCAAGACTGCAAGGGTTATATTGCTTCATGTATAACAACAGGTACTATCTTCATTTTTTAAAATTTTTTGTTGTAATGTGTAGATTTTCTTACCATTTTATCATGTTTGCAATTCTTAGGTAGTATATTTGGTTGTTGTATGGAAAACATATACAGGGTGATGCAAAATTCAAACCCATAGTATAAAAATTTTATTTGTTTTTCAAAAAATGAAGAAAGTGCGCCAATTAGCGAATGCGCTGTATGTAGTTCTGAACGGTACATGTCCTTATTCCTCGGTTGTCATTGGTCAGCCATATTGTTATGAGGCAATGAGACATATCATGGAATAAAATCGTTTATATAGTGTAAAATGAATAAAAGAGTACCAAACATGATATGCACAAGATAACTTTCCTTCTACAGTAGGGGGCGCTGCTTGCAGTCAGAATATGAAGAGGGTACAGCTTTTCAATTTGAGCTTTATTTCATTAAAATATATTCAGAAGTTTCGGAGATATAGCCTTAAATATACAGTAGTTAGGAAGAATGCACAACAATATAATATATATAAAAATGACATATGTTATATTGTTGAGATGTTGCCTAACAACATATATATACCAATTAGTTGAGTTTAGAAGAAAAGTGAAGAAATTCGTGTTTGAAGACATACTTTTTCTACTTAGGATGAGTGTCACGTGGTCTCATCAAGACTGCAAGGGTTATATTGCTTCATGTATAACAACAGGTACTATCTTCATTTTTTAAAATTTTTTGTTGTAATGTGTAGATTTTCTTACCATTTTATCATGTTTGCAATTCTTAGGTAGTATATTTGGTTGTTGTATGGAAAACATATACAGGGTGATGCAAAATTCAAACCCATAGTATAAAAATTTTATTTGTTTTTCAAAAAATGAAGAAAGTGCGCCAATTAGCGAATGCGCTGTATGTAGTTCTGAACGGTACATGTCCTTATTCCTCGGTTGTCATTGGTCAGCCATATTGTTATGAGGCAATGAGACATATCATGGAATAAAATCGTTTATATAGTGTAAAATGAATAAAAGAGTACCAAACATGATATGCACAAGATAACTTTCCTTCTACAGTAGGGGGCGCTGCTTGCAGTCAGAATATGAAGAGGGTACAGCTCTTCAATTTGAGCTTTATTACATTAAAATATATTCAGAAGTTTCGGAGATATAGCCTTAAATATACAGTAGTTAGGAAGAATGCACAACAATATAATATATATAAAAATGACATATGTTATATTGTTGAGATGTTGCCTAACAACATATATATACCAATTAGTTGAGTTTAGAAGAAAAGTGAAGAAATTCGTGTTTGAAGACATACTTTTTCTACTTAGGATGAGTGTCACGTGGTCTCATCAAGACTGCAAGGGTTATATTGCTTCATGTATAACAACAGGTACTATCTTCATTTTTTAAAATTTTTTGTTGTAATGTGTAGATTTTCTTACCATTTTATCATGTTTGCAATTCTTAGGTAGTATATTTGGTTGTTGTATGGAAAACATATACAGGGTGATGCAAAATTCAAACCCATAGTATAAAAATTTTATTTGTTTTTCAAAAAATGAAGAAAGTGCGCCAATTAGCGAATGCGCTGTATGTAGTTCTGAACGGTACATGTCCTTATTCCTCGGTTGTCATTGGTCAGCCATATTGTTATGAGGCAATGAGACATATCATGGAATAAAATCGTTTATATAGTGTAAAATGAATAAAACAGTACCAAACATAATATGCACAAGATAACTTTCCTTCTACAGTAGGGGGCGCTGCTTGCAGTCAGAATATGAAGAGGGTACAGCTCTTCAATTTGAGCTTTATTACATTAAAATATATTCAGAAGTTTCGGAGATATAGCCTTAAATATACAGTAGTTAGGAAGAATGCACAACAATATAATATATATAAAAATGACATATGTTATATTGTTGAGATGTTGCCTAACAACATATATATACCAATTAGTTGAGTTTAGAAGAAAAGTGAAGAAATTCGTGTTTGAAGACATACTTTTTCTACTTAGGATGAGTGTCACGTGGTCTCATCAAGACTGCAAGGGTTATATTGCTTCATGTATAACAACAGGTACTATCTTCATTTTTTAAAATTTTTTGTTGTAATGTGTAGATTTTCTTACCATTTTATCATGTTTGCAATTCTTAGGTAGTATATTTGGTTGTTGTATGGAAAACATATACAGGGTGATGCAAAATTCAAACCCATAGTATAAAAATTTTATTTGTTTTTCAAAAAATGAAGAAAGTGCGCCAATTAGCGAATGCGCTGTATGTAGTTCTGAACGGTACATGTCCTTATTCCTCGGTTGTCATTGGTCAGCCATATTGTTATGAGGCAATGAGACATATCATGGAATAAAATCGTTTATATAGTGTAAAATGAATAAAAGAGTACCAAACACGATATGCACAAGATAACTTTCCTTCTACAGTAGGGGGCGCTGCTTGCAGTCAGAATATGAAGAGGGTACAGCTCTTCAATTTGAGCTTTATTACATTAAAATATATTCAGAAGTTTCGGAGATATAGCCTTAAATATACAGTAGTTAGGAAGAATGCACAACAATATAATATATATAAAAATGACATATGTTATATTGTTGAGATGTTGCCTAACAACATATATATACCAATTAGTTGAGTTTAGAAGAAAAGTGAAGAAATTCGTGTTTGAAGACATACTTTTTCTACTTAGGATGAGTGTCACGTGGTCTCATCAAGACTGCAAGGGTTATATTGCTTCATGTATAACAACAGGTACTATCTTCATTTTTTAAAATTTTTTGTTGTAATGTGTAGATTTTCTTACCATTTTATCATGTTTGCAATTCTTAGGTAGTATATTTGGTTGTTGTATGGAAAACATATACAGGGTGATGCAAAATTCAAACCCATAGTATAAAAATTTTATTTGTTTTTCAAAAAATGAAGAAAGTGCGCCAATTAGCGAATGCGCTGTATGTAGTTCTGAACGGTACATGTCCTTATTCCTCGGTTGTCATTGGTCAGCCATATTGTTATGAGGCAATGAGACATATCATGGAATAAAATCGTTTATATAGTGTAAAATGAATAAAAGAGTACCAAACATGATATGCACAAGATAACTTTCCTTCTACAGTAGGGGGCGCTGCTTGCAGTCAGAATATGAAGAGGGTACAGCTCTTCAATTTGAGCTTTATTACATTAAAATATATTCAGAAGTTTCGGAGATATAGCCTTAAATATACAGTAGTTAGGAAGAATGCACAACAATATAATATATATAAAAATGACATATGTTATATTGTTGAGATGTTGCCTAACAACATATATATACCAATTAGTTGAGTTTAGAAGAAAAGTGAAGAAATTCGTGTTTGAAGACATACTTTTTCTACTTAGGATGAGTGTCACGTGGTCTCATCAAGACTGCAAGGGTTATATTGCTTCATGTATAACAACAGGTACTATCTTCATTTTTTAAAATTTTTTGTTGTAATGTGTAGATTTTCTTACCATTTTATCATGTTTGCAATTCTTAGGTAGTATATTTGGTTGTTGTATGGAAAACATATACAGGGTGATGCAAAATTCAAACCCATAGTATAAAAATTTTATTTGTTTTTCAAAAAATGAAGAAAGTGCGCCAATTAGCGAATGCGCTGTATGTAGTTCTGAACGGTACATGTCCTTATTCCTCGGTTGTCATTGGTCAGCCATATTGTTATGAGGCAATGAGACATATCATGGAATAAAATCGTTTATATAGTGTAAAATGAATAAAACAGTACCAAACATGATATGCACAAGATAACTTTCCTTCTACAGTAGGGGGCGCTGCTTGCAGTCAGAATATGAAGAGGGTACAGCTCTTCAATTTGAGTTTTATTTCATTAAAATATATTCAGAAGTTTCGGAGATATAGCCTTAAATATACAGTAGTTAGGAAGAATGCACAACAATATAATATATATAAAAATGACATATGTTATATTGTTGAGATGTTGAATAACAACATATATATACCAATTAGTTGAGTTTAGAAGAAAAGTGAAGAAATTCGTGTTTGAAGACATACTTTTTCTACTTAGGATGAGTGTCACGTGGTCTCATCAAGACTGCAAGGGTTATATTGCTTCATGTATAACAACAGGTACTATCTTCATTTTTTAAAATTTTTTGTTGTAATGTGTTGATTTTCTTACCATTTTATCATGTTTGCAATTCTTAGGTAGTATATTTGGTTGTTGTATGGAAAACATATACAGGGTGATGCAAAATTCAAACCCATAGTATAAAAATTTTATTTGTTTTTCAAAAAATGAAGAAAGTGCGCCAATTAGCGAATGCGCTGTATGTAGTTCTGAACGGTACATGTCCTTATTCCTCGGTTGTCATTGGTCAGCCATATTGTTATGAGGCAATGAGACATATCATGGAATAAAATCGTTTATATAGTGTAAAATGAATAAAAGAGTACCAAACATGATATGCACAAGATAACTTTCCTTCTACAGTAGGGGGCGCTGCTTGCAGTCAGAATATGAAGAGGGTACAGCTTTTCAATTTGAGCTTTATTTCATTAAAATATATTCAGAAGTTTCGGAGATATAGCCTTAAATATACAGTAGTTAGGAAGAATGCACAACAATATAATATATATAAAAATGACATATGTTATATTGTTGAGATGTTGCCTAACAACATATATATACCAATTAGTTGAGTTTAGAAGAAAAGTGAAGAAATTCGTGTTTGAAGACATACTTTTTCTACTTAGGATGAGTGTCACGTGGTCTCATCAAGACTGCAAGGGTTATATTGCTTCATGTATAACAACAGGTACTATCTTCATTTTTTAAAATTTTTTGTTGTAATGTGTAGATTTTCTTACCATTTTATCATGTTTGCAATTCTTAGGTAGTATATTTGGTTGTTGTATGGAAAACATATACAGGGTGATGCAAAATTCAAACCCATAGTATAAAAATTTTATTTGTTTTTCAAAAAATGAAGAAAGTGCGCCAATTAGCGAATGCGCTGTATGTAGTTCTGAACGGTACATGTCCTTATTCCTCGGTTGTCATTGGTCAGCCATATTGTTATGAGGCAATGAGACATATCATGGAATAAAATCGTTTATATAGTGTAAAATGAATAAAAGAGTACCAAACATGATATGCACAAGATAACTTTCCTTCTACAGTAGGGGGCGCTGCTTGCAGTCAGAATATGAAGAGGGTACAGCTCTTCAATTTGAGCTTTATTACATTAAAATATATTCAGAAGTTTCGGAGATATAGCCTTAAATATACAGTAGTTAGGAAGAATGCACAACAATATAATATATATAAAAATGACATATGTTATATTGTTGAGATGTTGCCTAACAACATATATATACCAATTAGTTGAGTTTAGAAGAAAAGTGAAGAAATTCGTGTTTGAAGACATACTTTTTCTACTTAGGATGAGTGTCACGTGGTCTCATCAAGACTGCAAGGGTTATATTGCTTCATGTATAACAACAGGTACTATCTTCATTTTTTAAAATTTTTTGTTGTAATGTGTAGATTTTATTACCATTTTATCATGTTTGCAATTCTTAGATAGTATATTTGGTTGTTGTATGGAAAACATATACAGGGTGATGCAAAATTCAAACCCATAGTATAAAAATTTTATTTGTTTTTCAAAAAATGAAGAAAGTGCGCCAATTAGCGAATGCGCTGTATGTAGTTCTGAACGGTACATGTCGTTATTCCTCGGTTGTCATTGGTCAGCCATATTGTTATGAGGCAATGAGACATATCATGGAATAAAATCGTTTATATAGTGTAAAATGAATAAAAGAGTACCAAACATGATATGCACAAGATAACTTTCCTTCTACAGTAGGGGGCGCTGCTTGCAGTCAGAATATGAAGAGGGTACAGCTCTTCAATTTGAGCTTTATTACATTAAAATATATTCAGAAGTTTCGGAGATATAGCCTTAAATATACAGTAGTTAGGAAGAATGCACAACAATATAATATATATAAAAATGACATATGTTATATTGTTGAGATGTTGCCTAACAACATATATATACCAATTAGTTGAGTTTAGAAGAAAAGTGAAGAAATTCGTGTTTGAAGACATACTTTTTCTACTTAGGATGAGTGTCACGTGGTCTCATCAAGACTGCAAGGGTTATATTGCTTCATGTATAACAACAGGTACTATCTTCATTTTTTAAAATTTTTTGTTGTAATGTGTAGATTTTCTTACCATTTTATCATGTTTGCAATTCTTAGGTAGTATATTTGGTTGTTGTATGGAAAACATATACAGGGTGATGCAAAATTCAAACCCATAGTATAAAAATTTTATTTGTTTTTCAAAAAATGAAGAAAGTGCGCCAATTAGCGAATGCGCTGTATGTAGTTCTGAACGGTACATGTCCTTATTCCTCGGTTGTCATTGGTCAGCCATATTGTTATGAGGCAATGAGACATATCATGGAATAAAATCGTTTATATAGTGTAAAATGAATAAAAGAGTACCAAACATGATATGCACAAGATAACTTTCCTTCTACAGTAGGGGGCGCTGCTTGCAGTCAGAATATGAAGAGGGTACAGCTTTTCAATTTGAGCTTTATTTCATTAAAATATATTCAGAAGTTTCGGAGATATAGCCTTAAATATACAGTAGTTAGGAAGAATGCACAACAATATAATATATATAAAAATGACATATGTTATATTGTTGAGATGTTGCCTAACAACATATATATACCAATTAGTTGAGTTTAGAAGAAAAGTGAAGAAATTCGTGTTTGAAGACATACTTTTTCTACTTAGGATGAGTGTCACGTGGTCTCATCAAGACTGCAAGGGTTATATTGCTTCATGTATAACAACAGGTACTATCTTCATTTTTTAAAATTTTTTGTTGTAATGTGTAGATTTTCTTACCATTTTATCATGTTTGCAATTCTTAGGTAGTATATTTGGTTGTTGTATGGAAAACATATACAGGGTGATGCAAAATTCAAACCCATAGTATAAAAATTTTATTTGTTTTTCAAAAAATGAAGAAAGTGCGCCAATTAGCGAATGCGCTGTATGTAGTTCTGAACGGTACATGTCCTTATTCCTCGGTTGTCATTGGTCAGCCATATTGTTATGAGGCAATGAGACATATCATGGAATAAAATCGTTTATATAGTGTAAAATGAATAAAACAGTACCAAACATGATATGCACAAGATAACTTTCCTTCTACAGTAGGGGGCGCTGCTTGCAGTCAGAATATGAAGAGGGTACAGCTCTTCAATTTGAGCTTTATTTCATTAAAATATATTCAGAAGTTTCGGAGATATAGCCTTAAATATACAGTAGTTAGGAAGAATGCACAACAATATAATATATATAAAAATGACATATGTTATATTGTTGAGATGTTGCCTAACAACATATATATACCAATTAGTTGAGTTTAGAAGAAAAGTGAAGAAATTCGTGTTTGAAGACATACTTTTTCTACTTAGGATGAGTGTCACGTGGTCTCATCAAGACTGCAAGGGTTATATTGCTTCATGTATAACAACAGGTACTATCTTCATTTTTTAAAATTTTTTGTTGTAATGTGTAGATTTTCTTACCATTTTATCATGTTTGCAATTCTTAGGTAGTATATTTGGTTGTTGTATGGAAAACATATACAGGGTGATGCAAAATTCAAACCCATAGTATAAAAATTTTACTTGTTTTTCAAAAAATGAAGAAAGTGCGCCAATTAGCGAATGCGCTGTATGTAGTTCTGAACGGTACATGTCGTTATTCCTCGGTTGTCATTGGTCAGCCATATTGTTATGAGGCAATGAGACATATCATGGAATAAAATCGTTTATATAGTGTAAAATGAATAAAACAGTACCAAACATGATATGCACAAGATAACTTTCCTTCTACAGTAGGGGGCGCTGCTTGCAGTCAGAGAATGAAGAGGGTACAGCCCTTCAATTTGAGCTTTATTTCATTAAAATATATTCAGAAGTTTCGGAGATATAGCCTTAAATATACAGTAGTTAGGAAGAATGCACAACAATATAATATATAAAAAATGACATATGTTATATTGTTGAGATGTTGCCTAACAACATATATATACCAATTAGTTGAGTTTAGAAGAAAAGTGAAGAAATTCGTGTTTGAAGACATACTTTTTCTATTTAGGATGAGTGTCACGTGGTCTCATCAAGACTGCAAGGGTTATATTGCTTCATGTATAACAACAGGTACTATCTTCATTTTTTAAAATTTTTTGTTGTAATGTGTAGATTTTCTTACCATTTTATCATGTTTGCAATTCTTAGGTAGTATATTTGGTTGTTGTATGGAAAACATATACAGGGTGATGCAAAATTCAAACCCATAGTATAAAAATTTTATTTGTTTTTCAAAAAATGAAGAAAGTGCGCCAATTAGCGAATGCGCTGTATGTAGTTCTGAACGGTACATGTCCTTATTCCTCGGTTGTCATTGGTCAGCCATATTGTTATGAGGCAATGAGACATATCATGGAATAAAATCGTTTATATAGTGTAAAATGAATAAAAGAGTACCAAACATGATATGCACAAGATAACTTTCCTTCTACAGTAGGGGGCGCTGCTTGCAGTCAGAATATGAAGAGGGTACAGCTCTTCAATTTGAGCTTTATTACATTAAAATATATTCAGAAGTTTCGGAGATATAGCCTTAAATATACAGTAGTTAGGAAGAATGCACAACAATATAATATATATCAAAATGACATATGTTATATTGTTGAGATGTTGCCTAACAACATATATATACCAATTAGTTGAGTTTAGAAGAAAAGTGAAGAAATTCGTGTTTGAAGACATACTTTTTCTACTTAGGATGAGTGTCACGTGGTCTCATCAAGACTGCAAGGGTTATATTGCTTCATGTATAACAACAGGTACTATCTTCATTTTTTAAAATTTTTTGTTGTAATGTGTAGATTTTATTACCATTTTATCATGTTTGCAATTCTTAGGTAGTATATTTGGTTGTTGTATGGAAAACATATACAGGGTGATGCAAAATTCAAACCCATAGTATAAAAATTTTATTTGTTTTTCAAAAAATGAAGAAAGTGCGCCAATTAGCGAATGCGCTGTATGTAGTTCTGAACGGTACATGTCGTTATTCCTCGGTTGTCATTGGTCAGCCATATTGTTATGAGGCAATGAGACATATCATGGAATAAAATCGTTTATATAGTGTAAAATGAATAAAAGAGTACCAAACATGATATGCACAAGATAACTTTCCTTCTACAGTAGGGGGCGCTGCTTGCAGTCAGAATATGAAGAGGGTACAGCTCTTCAATTTGAGCTTTATTACATTAAAATATATTCAGAAGTTTCGGAGATATAGCCTTAAATATACAGTAGTTAGGAAGAATGCACAACAATATAATATATATAAAAATGACATATGTTATATTGTTGAGATGTTGCCTAACAACATATATATACCAATTAGTTGAGTTTAGAAGAAAAGTGAAGAAATTCGTGTTTGAAGACATACTTTTTCTACTTAGGATGAGTGTCACGTGGTCTCATCAAGACTGCAAGGGTTATATTGCTTCATGTATAACAACAGGTACTATCTTCATTTTTTAAAATTTTTTGTTGTAATGTGTAGATTTTCTTACCATTTTATCATGTTTGCAATTCTTAGGTAGTATATTTGGTTGTTGTATGGAAAACATATACAGGGTGATGCAAAATTCAAACCCATAGTATAAAAATTTTATTTGTTTTTCAAAAAATGAAGAAAGTGCGCCAATTAGCGAATGCGCTGTATGTAGTTCTGAACGGTACATGTCGTTATTCCTCGGTTGTCATTGGTCAGCCATATTGTTATGAGGCAATGAGACATATCATGGAATAAAATCGTTTATATAGTGTAAAATGAATAAAACAGTACCAAACATGATATGCACAAGATAACTTTCCTTCTACAGTAGGGGGCGCTGCTTGCAGTCAGAATATGAAGAGGGTACAGCTCTTCAATTTGAGCTTTATTTCATTAAAATATATTCAGAAGTATCGGAGATATAGCCTTAAATATACAGTAGTTAGGAAGAATGCACAACAATATAATATATAAAAAATGACATATGTTATATTGTTGAGATGTTGCCTAACAACATATATATACCAATTAGTTGAGTTTAGAAGAAAAGTGAAGAAATTCGTGTTTGAAGACATACTTTTTCTACTTAGGATGAGTGTCACGTGGTCTCATCAAGACTGCAAGGGTTATATTGCTTCATGTATAACAACAGGTACTATCTTCATTTTTTAAAATTTTTTGTTGTAATGTGTAGATTTTCTTACCATTTTATCATGTTTGCAATTCTTAGGTAGTATATTTGGTTGTTGTATGGAAAACATATACAGGGTGATGCAAAATTCAAACCCATAGTATAAAAATTTTATTTGTTTTTCAAAAAATGAAGAAAGTGCGCCAATTAGCGAATGCGCTGTATGTAGTTCTGAACGGTACATGTCGTTATTCCTCGGTTGTCATTGGTCAGCCATATTGTTATGAGGCAATGAGACATATCATGGAATAAAATCGTTTATATAGTGTAAAATGAATAAAACAGTACCAAACATGATATGCACAAGATAACTTTCCTTCTACAGTAGGGGGCGCTGCTTGCAGTCAGAATATGAAGAGGGTACAGCTCTTCAATTTGAGCTTTATTTCATTAAAATATATTCAGAAGTATCGGAGATATAGCCTTAAATATACAGTAGTTAGGAAGAATGCACAACAATATAATATATAAAAAATGACATATGTTATATTGTTGAGATGTTGCCTAACAACATATATATACCAATTAGTTGAGTTTAGAAGAAAAGTGAAGAAATTCGTGTTTGAAGACATACTTTTTCTATTTAGGATGAGTGTCACGTGGTCTCATCAAGACTGCAAGGGTTATATTGCTTCATGTATAACAACAGGTACTATCTTCATTTTTTAAAATTTTTTGTTGTAATGTGTAGATTTTCTTACCATTTTATCATGTTTGCAATTCTTAGGTAGTATATTTGGTTGTTGTATGGAAAACATATACAGGGTGATGCAAAATTCAAACCCATAGTATAAAAATTTTATTTGTTTTTCAAAAAATGAAGAAAGTGCGCCAATTAGCGAATGCGCTGTATGTAGTTCTGAACGGTACATGTCCTTATTCCTCGGTTGTCATTGGTCAGCCATATTGTTATGAGGCAATGAGACATATCATGGAATAAAATCGTTTATATAGTGTAAAATGAATAAAAGAGTACCAAACATGATATGCACAAGATAACTTTCCTTCTACAGTAGGGGGCGCTGCTTGCAGTCAGAATATGAAGAGGGTACAGCTTTTCAATTTGAGCTTTATTTCATTAAAATATATTCAGAAGTTTCGGAGATATAGCCTTAAATATACAGTAGTTAGGAAGAATGCACAACAATATAATATATATAAAAATGACATATGTTATATTGTTGAGATGTTGCCTAACAACATATATATACCAATTAGTTGAGTTTAGAAGAAAAGTGAAGAAATTCGTGTTTGAAGACATACTTTTTCTACTTAGGATGAGTGTCACGTGGTCTCATCAAGACTGCAAGGGTTATATTGCTTCATGTATAACAACAGGTACTATCTTCATTTTTTAAAATTTTTTGTTGTAATGTGTAGATTTTCTTACCATTTTATCATGTTTGCAATTCTTAGGTAGTATATTTGGTTGTTGTATGGAAAAACATATACAGGGTGATGCAAAAATTCAAACCCATAGTATAAAAATTTTTATTTGTTTTTCAAAAAATGAAGAAAGTGCGCCAATTAGCGAATGCGCTGTATGTAGTTCTGAACGGTACATGTCCCTTATTCCTCGGTTGTCATTGGTCAGCCATATTGTTATGAGGCAATGAGACATATCATGGAATAAAAATCGTTTTATATAGTGTAAAATGAAATAAAACAGTACCAAACATGATATGCACAAGATAACTTTCCTTCTACAGTAGGGGGCGCTGCTTGCAGTCAGAATATGAAGAGGGGTACAGCTCTTCAATTTGAGCTTTATTTCATTAAAATATATTCAGAAGTTTCGGAGATATAGCCTTAAATATAACAGTAGTTAGGAAGAATGCACAACAATATAATATATATAAAAATGACATATGTTTATATTGTTGAGATGTTGCCTAACAACATATATATACCAATTAGTTGAGTTTTAGAAGAAAAGTGAAGAAATTCGTGTTTGAAGACATACTTTTTCTACTTAGGATGAGTGTCACGTGGTCTCATCAAGACTGCAAGGGTTATATTGCTTCATGTATAACAACAGGTACTATCTTCATTTTTTAAAATTTTTTGTTGTAATGTGTAGATTTTCTTACCATTTTATCATGTTTGCAATTCTTAGGTAGTATATTTGGTTGTTGTATGGAAAACATATACAGGGTGATGCAAAATTCAAACCCATAGTATAAAAATTTTACTTGTTTTTCAAAAAATGAAGAAAGTGCGCCAATTAGCGAATGCGCTGTATGTAGTTCTGAACGGTACATGTCGTTATTCCTCGGTTGTCATTGGTCAGCCATATTGTTATGAGGCAATGAGACATATCATGGAATAAAATCGTTTATATAGTGTAAAATGAATAAAACAGTACCAAACATGATATGCACAAGATAACTTTCCTTCTACAGTAGGGGGCGCTGCTTGCAGTCAGAGAATGAAGAGGGTACAGCCCTTCAATTTGAGCTTTATTTCATTAAAATATATTCAGAAGTTTCGGAGATATAGCCTTAAATATACAGTAGTTAGGAAGAATGCACAACAATATAATATATAAAAAAATGACATATGTTATATTGTTGAGATGTTGCCTAACAACATATATATACCAATTAGTTGAGTTTAGAAGAAAAGTGAAGAAATTCGTGTTTGAAGACATACTTTTTCTATTTAGGATGAGTGTCACGTGGTCTCATCAAGACTGCAAGGGTTATATTGCTTCATGTATAACAACAGGTACTATCTTCATTTTTTAAAATTTTTTGTTGTAATGTGTAGATTTTCTTACCATTTTATCATGTTTGCAATTCTTAGGTAGTATATTTGGTTGTTGTATGGAAAACATATACAGGGTGATGCAAAATTCAAACCCATAGTATAAAAATTTTATTTGTTTTTCAAAAAATGAAGAAAGTGCGCCAATTAGCGAATGCGCTGTATGTAGTTCTGAACGGTACATGTCGTTATTCCTCGGTTGTCATTGGTCAGCCATATTGTTATGAGGCAATGAGACATATCATGGAATAAAATCGTTTATATAGTGTAAAATGAATAAAAGAGTACCAAACATGATATGCACAAGATAACTTTCCTTCTACAGTAGGGGGCGCTGCTTGCAGTCAGAATATGAAGAGGGTACAGCTCTTCAATTTGAGCTTTATTACATTAAAATATATTCAGAAGTTTCGGAGATATAGCCTTAAATATACAGTAGTTAGGAAGAATGCACAACAATATAATATATATAAAAATGACATATGTTATATTGTTGAGATGTTGCCTAACAACATATATATACCAATTAGTTGAGTTTAGAAGAAAAGTGAAGAAATTCGTGTTTGAAGACATACTTTTTCTACTTAGGATGAGTGTCACGTGGTCTCATCAAGACTGCAAGGGTTATATTGCTTCATGTATAACAACAGGTACTATCTTCATTTTTTAAAATTTTTTGTTGTAATGTGTAGATTTTATTACCATTTTATCATGTTTGCAATTCTTAGGTAGTATATTTGGTTGTTGTATGGAAAACATATACAGGGTGATGCAAAATTCAAACCCATAGTATAAAAATTTTATTTGTTTTTCAAAAAATGAAGAAAGTGCGCCAATTAGCGAATGCGCTGTATGTAGTTCTGAACGGTACATGTCGTTTATTCCTCGGTTGTCATTGGTCAGCCATATTGTTATGAGGCAATGAGACATATCATGGAATAAAATCGTTTATATAGTGTAAAATGAATAAAAGAGTACCAAACATGATATGCACAAGATAACTTTCCTTCTACAGTAGGGGGCGCTGCTTGCAGTCAGAATATGAAGAGGGTACAGCTTTTCAATTTGAGCTTTATTTCATTAAAATATATTCAGAAGTTTCGGAGATATAGCCTTAAATATACAGTAGTTAGGAAGAATGCACAACAATATAATATATATAAAAATGACATATGTTATATTGTTGAGATGTTGCCTAACAACATATATATACCAATTAGTTGAGTTTAGAAGAAAAGTGAAGAAATTCGTGTTTGAAGACATACTTTTTCTACTTAGGATGAGTGTCACGTGGTCTCATCAAGACTGCAAGGGTTATATTGCTTCATGTATAACAACAGGTACTATCTTCATTTTTTAAAATTTTTTGTTGTAATGTGTAGATTTTCTTACCATTTTATCATGTTTGCAATTCTTAGGTAGTATATTTGGTTGTTGTATGGAAAACATATACAGGGTGATGCAAAATTCAAACCCATAGTATAAAAATTTTATTTGTTTTTCAAAAAATGAAGAAAGTGCGCCAATTAGCGAATGCGCTGTATGTAGTTCTGAACGGTACATGTCCTTATTCCTCGGTTGTCATTGGTCAGCCATATTGTTATGAGGCAATGAGACATATCATGGAATAAAATCGTTTATATAGTGTAAAATGAATAAAACAGTACCAAACATGATATGCACAAGATAACTTTCCTTCTACAGTAGGGGGCGCTGCTTGCAGTCAGAATATGAAGAGGGTACAGCTCTTCAATTTGAGCTTTATTTCATTAAAATATATTCAGAAGTTTCGGAGATATAGCCTTAAATATACAGTAGTTAGGAAGAATGCACAACAATATAATATATATAAAAATGACATATGTTATATTGTTGAGATGTTGCCTAACAACATATATATACCAATTAGTTGAGTTTAGAAGAAAAGTGAAGAAATTCGTGTTTGAAGACATACTTTTTCTACTTAGGATGAGTGTCACGTGGTCTCATCAAGACTGCAAGGGTTATATTGCTTCATGTATAACAACAGGTACTATCTTCATTTTTTAAAATTTTTTGTTGTAATGTGTAGATTTTCTTACCATTTTATCATGTTTGCAATTCTTAGGTAGTATATTTGGTTGTTGTATGGAAAACATATACAGGGTGATGCAAAATTCAAACCCATAGTATAAAAATTTTACTTGTTTTTCAAAAAATGAAGAAAGTGCGCCAATTAGCGAATGCGCTGTATGTAGTTCTGAACGGTACATGTCCTTATTCCTCGGTTGTCATTGGTCAGCCATATTGTTATGAGGCAATGAGACATATCATGGAATAAAATCGTTTATATAGTGTAAAATGAATAAAAGAGTACCAAACATGATATGCACAAGATAACTTTCCTTCTACAGTAGGGGGCGCTGCTTGCAGT